>NC_134272.1:12407078-12569578 GCF_031893055.1 Leptodactylus fuscus | reverse complement strand
TACTGTCTAGTGGCCGTGCTAGGTATTACTGCTCGATCACATTCAGTCGATCGGGACTACGCACAGGCCATGTGACTGATGAACATGATGTCACTGGCCTGTGAAGAGTAAGTGGCCACCGCCTCTATATACAGCTGAGCCATTCTGATATCAATCTGGAATTCACAGAAAACCCATTTAAAGGGGTTATCCAGGGAGTTAAATTTACTTGACTTCCTCCTTCATGCTTCAGGTACCAGCCTGGTTCTGACCCTGGGTCATGTGTTTGGGACCAACCCCTCCTCTTCTCCTGATGTTACCTGTGCTATGGGGAATGTCTTGTGTCACACGAGGGGTCGTGGGCTGGTTCCAGGATCGGAAACAGGTCTAGTTTCTTTCCAAAAAAGTCCTGTAAATTTAACTCTGTGGACAATCCCTTTAAGTGACAACTACATATGAGCCAGAATTGTGTTCATAGCCTTTGTCACTTCGCTCATGCAAAGCTCATTACTACAAAGTATAAGCCGTGTTGGTGGCCATATTGGTTGCTTTCCTAGGGGAAGATGGAGTTCAGTGTGACCAGGCATGGGTTAGCTTAAAGGGGTTACGAAAACTCATCAGTATGTGATTGGTTGGGGTCTGACTTGGGACCGTCGACGATCAGTCAGTCACATGGTACAGCAGCAAATCAGTCCCATCCTAGTTAATGTGCTGAGCTGCAATCCCAAGGGCAGCCACTATGCTAAGTATGGCGCTGTGCTAGGTATTCAGTGAAGAGGTCACTCCGGGAGCTGGACTCCCACCGATTACATACTGAAGACCCATCCTCAGGATAGGTCATCAATGTCACGTCCCTTTAAGAGGTAAGGCCGTTCATTCTCCTTGTGTCAGATACAATAAGTCGAATTATCCAGATTGATGGATTATTTCTCGTCGTCAGACGCTGCCTCTATAGATCCTATACCGCCCGCACTTACCTCCTGCAGCAGAATTAGCCGGTAATTTTCGCTCGCGTCTGCATCTTACCCCGAGAAACTTTTCATGCTGAAGAGGGGCCGAGGACCCTCTTCTTTCCCATGGAGGGTATTCTCTTCATATACATTTGTCAGAGATGGAAAGAATTATCGCGCCATCTCAAAAAGCTTTTCTGGAACATTAAACGCTGTTGGGATTTCAGAAAAAAAAAAAGAGAGCGAGACGGTTCTGTGAATACAAAGTAGATCTCCTCATCGAGCGAGGGGAAGAAAACTCATGTCAGACGGAATTTTTGAGAAAATCTCATTATTTTATTTTAAGGCTGAAAACATTCGAAGCCCCGGGGGGGAACGGGAACAGCCGTCCATGAAATATGGTACTTGGTCCCAGTGGCGGGAAGAACCAGGAGAAAAAAAAAAAACAACTTTTGTTGTATTTTTAATGGAAAACGGTAGATGAGATGGAAAGTGGTGAATATTTTATCATAAGAAGGTTCTGTAAAGACTTCCTAATGGGGCCCTGAAACGTAGAAACTGTACACCCCCGGATTACAACTTGGAAACTTCCAGTGCAAAATCTGTAACCGGGCCCCTACGTAACATTTTCCATTTATAGTACTGGGCCATAGTGACTTTTACGCTCCTATACATACGATGCTGATACATCTCCATGGCTTTGCAGAAGTGGCGGCACCCCCAGTGACTAATGGCTGTCATCATTTATGTCCCATTGACACATTCAGGATTTTGGTTGGGATTGTTTTCCAAAATTTCCAATAAATCCACCAAAAATAACCATTTACTGCCTGCAGCACCCATCCGTGGAACAGATTATACTGTGTGGGGGCCACCGTGGAGTAAATTGGACAGTGTGGGGACCACTGTGCAGCAGATAATACTGTGTGGGAGCCACTGTGCAGCAGATTATACTGTGTGGGGTTCACTGTGCAGCAGATTATACTGTGTGGGGGTCACTGTGCAGCAGATAATACTGTGTGGGAGCCACTGTGCAGCAGATTATACTGTGTGGGGGTCACTGTGCAGCAGATTATACTGTGTGGGGGTCACTGTGCAGCAGATAATACTGTGTGGGGGCCACTGTCCAGCAGATTATACTGTGTGGGGGTCACTGTGCAGCAGATTATACTGTGTGGGGGCCACTGTGCAGCAGATTATACTGTGTTGGGGCCACTGTGAAGCAGATTGGACAGTGTAGGGACCACTGTGCAGCAGATAATACTGTGTGTGGGCCACTGTGCAGCAGATTATACTGTGTGGGGACCACTGTGCAGCAGATTATAGTGTGTTGGGGCCACTGTGGAGCTGATTGTACTGTGTTGGGGCCACTGTGCAGCAGCTTATACTGTGTGGGGGCCACTGTGCAGCAGATTATAGTGTGTGGGGGCCACTGTGAAGCAGATTATACTGTGTGGGGGCCACTGTGGAGCTGATTGTACTGGGTGGGGGCCACTGTGGAGCAGATTATACTGTGTGTGGGCCACTGTGCAGCAGATTGTACTGTGTGGAGGTCACAGTGGAGCAGAAAGCTCTATAAAGCCCCATTCGTATGACCATATTTTGCAGGTCTGTAATTGTGTGCAATTGTGTATCTGCACATTATTAAGGTTAAATTGACGTGTTGTGTTGGCACTTTGTGATGAATTAGTGGGTTTTGGGTTGCAGTTTGGGCACTCGGTCTCTAAAAGGTTCGTTATCACTGTCCTAGGTATTTCCCATTCCCTTTGTAGCCATTTTTGGCTTTGGCTCAAAAAAACGCAGCAAAATCTGCAACAAAACAAAGTGCGTTTCCACAACTTAGGCCCCCTGCAGATAGCCTTGGACTAGGTCAGTATGATATCTGGGTTTTTCCCGGATGGCACACTTACCCATTCATTTTTATCGGCCTACGCACATGACTGCGTATTAGGCTGAGGCACCACGTTGCGGATATCCAACTTTTTTTGTTGCAATTTTTTTTGCAGTTTTTTGAGCCAAAGTCAGGAGTGGATTGAGCAGAAGGTAGAAGTATAAAAGCTTTCTATAGCATTCCCATTCCTTTTGTTGTCATTCGTGGTTTTGGCTCAGAAAACTGCAACAAAACAATCTGCGTTTCCGCAACGTAGGACCTCAGCCTTACACGGATCAGTCCGGGCTACATTACTCCTCTTCCCGTCCAGTTTTGCGGCCGTGTTTCTGTGGCTCCTATCCATTGAATGAATAGGTCAGTGGAAGTACAGGCGGGACCCGGATGACATGGCAGTTCCGTTCCGATCACAACCAGCAGCCTGGTTGATCATCTTTTTGTAACTGATGGTTTATACTCATTGCGGAGGATTCCTAAAATCTCTAATTTTGCAAAAGTGGAATCAAATAGATGCAAATTGGTGATTTATGACTATTGCACAACACTTAAAGGGGTTGCACCGTTACGAACACTTATCTCCTATCCACAGGGCAGGGAATAATCCTTCAGCCCGGAGACCTTTGCTGTCGTGCAGGCGGCAGTGCTCTTATTTTTCTTTGTTGAATCTTGATGGCGGCTCACTAATCCCGGGTTGTTATAGCCATGCTCTTACTGTGTCCGGGGCCAGCATGTAATAGACAAGCAGCTTGCACTTGTAATTTGGCTCTAAGCTCACAACCTTCCCTTTTTTTCCGTTGCACTTAATGTCGGCTCCTGAGGCGGTGATCGGTGCGAGATGTTTTTCTCTGTGTGCGCCTTTCACAGGTCTACAAAGAAATTACAAGTTTTGTCACAGCACACATCGATGTGTAACCTGCTAATCTGCGACCTGTTGTTGTGGAGGGGCGGGGGCTGTGATTTCGCCTTTCATGACTGTTTTCTAGCAATCGTCCTGTCTTATATAACTACTGTTGATTTTTTACAGAATTTCTGTTTTCTAAGGGGAAATCTGTTGTAAATGGTTTAACATGTTGCGATAAAATTGATCAGGATTGTCCTATGGGATGCAATGGTAACAAGATCTCAGGCTACGTGCACATCACGCAGAGTCCGAGGGGAATCGGCGGAGGAAAAAGTTGTTCACAGAAGACTTTTTCCTGCACTGGACACCCGACAGACCCCATTATAGGACACCTGACAGACCCCATTATAGGACACCTGACAGACCCCATTATAGGACACCCGAAGGACCCAAACAAGGAGGATTCAACCCTAGTGTGAACCTATTGCCAGCAGTCTGAACGGCATACTAGCCAACATTTTGATGCAGGACATTTGGCATACACAATGCATTGCCAAATTTTCTGGCAAAGACGTCACCAGTGGTCATGGTCATACACTTTTTGCAACATTGCCACACTCACTTTTTATATCAACCCACCCCTTATGGGCACTAAATGCGGCGGCCACACCCATAAAGTGCCCAAGTCACCTATAAAGTGATTGGTAACCATAGGGCCCTGCAGATTTGTTTGCTCTACTAGGAGTTTGTGAGGCCACTTCTTTTTCCCAGGGCTTCTGGGTGTCTTGGCTAGTATAATGGAGGGAACAAGAATGCTTTTCACTGACAGCAATCAGAGTTTTTACTTATAGAGGAGAATTAGTATGGAAGAGATGGTATCATAGTTTTGGTCTCATAGGTCATAGTCTGAGACTGTGTAAAAACAGGCCAAAACTTGTAGCCTGGCATGAATTTGTATGTCCAGGGGTTATGGGGTAGGCTGTATTATTCACATCATTATAGTTATTTGTAGGACATTGTCCCATCACAGTTGGTCTTGCCAGGGATGAAGGGGGCCCAGAATCAGTGTGTTCAGGAACCTGAAGCAACAAATAACTCAGTAAATCCTGGGCAACTAGAATCCCCTAGCGCTGAGGAAAAAACAGTCCTGGGTGTACTAAGCTCTCCCAAACCAGACGCCGGAGTTCTTCACCAGAGCTCCTGATGGTGGAGTTGGACTTGGTAAAAGTCCAGGGCCCGGATCCCCAACCGCCCAGAGAGTAACACACACCCTGCAAACCCCAAGAAGGAGGGTCCATAAGGACCCAGACACTAACCTTAGAGGGAAGTCCAAGAGAGCGGGAAGGAATGGAGTAGCAGATGAGCAGGAGGGTAATCCAGGGAATACATGCAGATATCCCAGGAACAATTCGCAAGACGGGTCGATAACTGGAGGTCACGAGGTAGCAGAAGGCAGAGGCAGAAGCGGTCAGGGAAGCCAGGTCATACACAGGAGGTCAATGGAGTAGCCAAATTAGGATCCAAAAGGTAGGTCAGGTGGAAGCCAAAGGTCATACACAGGAGGTCAGGAAGGTACCAAATGAGGATCATGGAGGAGAGTTCTGTAAGGCAAGCCGGGTCAAACAATCCAGGGAATCCAAGAGCAGGGACAGGAGACAGGAGAGGAGCAGGAAGGAAGCAGAAGAGGCTTTGATGCTAGGGAGCTGATACCGCAGAGTGAACGAATAACCAGCGGTGTGCCAGAGTTAGAACGAGGCCTATATAGCCTCTGGCCCACCGCTGACCCCCTGAACCCAGAAGTGCCGGAACTAGAGGGAAACCAAAACCTCCACAGACTCAAACGGAGGCTCCGCCTACCCCCTGCTGGGACCAGCCACGCCATTCCGGCGCTGGACACAGAGCGGGCCGGGTACCTCCACGCAGCACAGCAGAGGCCCCTGCCCCTCCTGACACAGTGTTGAACTGGCCCACTAGAGTACCAGATGAACCTCCAGTGGGCCCCAGCCCTAACACAACATTGGTGCAGTGGAAGGCACCCAAATGTAAAGGATACTACAGACTATTTCCTAGCGATTGTTGATGGGTGAACCTCAGAATTACTTTATCTGGTGGGCCCAAGAAACCTGAGTCCAACATTGGTCAGAATCCATAAAAATGGGAATAGGGCACTGGTGGATGGTCCAATCAGTCAAGGAGGAGGGAAAGGTCCATTTGGATTTCGTGTTAAGTTTTTTTTAGATGACATACTGGTAAATGGACTAATGTAAATGTTAAAGATGATCTGATATTGAGGGCCTATCCTAAGAATAGAGTATACAATGATCCTGGAACCCCTTATAAGTTGGCCATGGCTCTTTTGGTCATTGTCAAGTGCTATAGTTGAACAGTTTTCCTTAGCGAACCCATCAGTAGAGCCCCCGACTAGCCCACAGATCACGGCTGAGATCGATTGGTGATATATTGCAACTTTCGGCATTGCCATCCAAGACTTCGGCCAACCGAGACCGTCCATGTGAAACCCCTAATGTATGGCCAGCCGTAGTGTATTACCCTGACTGCCATTGACCTACAGTACCGGATTGTGGAGGCGGCAAAACATTCCGACCCAGTTAGGACTCCTAACATCATAGATAACTAATATACTAGGAATGCGTCTCCCCCATAGAGTCCAGGCCGGGAAATCAGACTCACTCATCGACCGAATTTCACACCCAAAACTCTATTGCGTCCCCAAAACTGACTCTGACTTCAGATCTCCAGCTCTGACTCCACAGCCCGGATATAGAAGTGACTCTTCCTAAGCGTTGTAGTCAGTGTGACAGCTTTATACATAGTGATAACATCAGTGCAGAGAATATTTGTGGCTTCCTCTTTAACAGACGGCGTTTAGTTGTGAATATTCCAGAAGAACATTCATTTCACTCTCCATCTCTCCTGATATCTCTCTCCGCTGTAAATGCGGCTGTGATCTTTCTTCTCCCTTCAGTCGTTCGCTTCCCGATGTGATTGGATGGCGGTAATTACAGCGACCTGGGTTTAATTATCGTTACGTTCGCTACATCCAATGCCGAGGTTGAGAACATCGACTATGCAACGTATTGCAATTATCTGCTACAAAATGCAATTTTACGGGGACTTCATATTTGATGTTGTGAGATGAGAGATACCAAAAATGACATGTATTGTCTTGTATATAATGCAATACGGTATATATATAATACAATACCGTGTATACTGTATATAGTACAATACAGTATACATGATACAATGCAGTGTATATATATATATATATATATATATATATATATTACAATATAATGTATATACAATATAATACAATACAACATGCATGATACAATACAGTATATATAATTACAATACAATGTATATATAATACAGTATGGTGTATATAACACAATACAGTATTTATGATACAATACAGTGTATACAATGTTTATATAATACAATACAGTGTATATAATACAATACAGTATACATGATACAATACCGCAGAGGAGGACAGCAAACATAAGAGTGTTACTCACCTCTCCTGGGCTCGGCTCTTCCAGCCTCCTGAATGACCTCAGGGACATCTTATTGCGATATGATGTCACATGACTGATGAGGCCCAGTCAAAGGCCTCTGCAGTCTGTGATGTCATTCAGGAGGCCTGAAGAGGAGATCAGGGGAGGTGAGTAACACTTTTTGTTTTGTTTGTGCTCCACACATGGTCTTCCACCCCTTATATGATATATTAGCCATTCCAGTTCGGATGAGACTTCAGGTAAAAGCTTGTGAATACTGTAATAACCGATTGTTCGGATAGACTGTGGGTTTCGTTTATTTTCATAGCTTTTGGTCCAAAAACCTAACAAATTGTAAATCGTGGGCAAAGGGAAGCTCATAAATTTCTCATTGGCTATTGTTATACATTTATCAGATGCAGTAACATAACATGGGGAGCAGTCGTCCTGAAAATACCCAGAAAAAAATGGGTCCGCCAATTGGGTATCAGCTCATCGGATATGGGAGTCCCCAGTCTGAAGGACTGACAATTTATTCTGAAGACAATCGGTTTCAGACACCGTCGCGGCCGCGCATTGATTCATTTACCAGAGCAAATTAATGAGGTCAAGTGCGTGTTCCCTGCGATGTGTCTGCATGAGAAATGGGAGAAGGCGCTGGTTGTAGGACACTCGGCCTGGGCTTACGGATGCATGACGGATGAGTGTGAGTCAGTGGGGGTCATTTATGAGCCTGAGATAGAGCCGCGTGTACTAACTCATTGTCATTGACATGTCATTGGGCCTAGTATATCATATTATTAACTGCAGTGTAGTAGGTGGACAAACATGGCAGAACGCTGGGCCAAAGCAGCAAACAGGCCCCATCGGCATTAAAACCCAACGCACCATTTATTTAGGTTGCTACGTTAAACGTAGATGTTGAAAGCTTTTCCAGGCGTATACTTAAAGGGATTCTACCATTAAACCTTTTTTTTGTGGATAAGATGTCAGAATAGCCTTTAGGCCTTGTTCACACGGTGTAACGTGCCGCGTGATGTGGCACGTGTACGCCGCGGGACCCTTTGCGTGCCGTACACGCTCCCATTGATTTCAATGGGAGCGGGGATTGTATGCGCCGCGTTAGTTTGCGGCCGTGCATTTATTCACTCAACTCAATGGGAGCGTGTACGGCACGCAAAGGGTCCCGCGGCGTACACGTGCCACATCACGCGGCACGTTACACCGTGTGAACGAGGCTTTAGAAAGGCTATTCGTCTCTTACCTTTAGACGTGGTCTCCGTGGCACCGTTCCTTAGAAATACCGGTTTTTACCGGTATGCAAATGAGTTGTCTCGCAGCGATGGGGGCGGGCCCCAGCGCTCAAACAGCGATGAGGGCGTCCCCACCGCTGCCAGAGAAATGTCTCCAGCGCCACCTCCTTCTTCGTCGGCCACATCATCTTCAATGTCTTTTTCCGGCGCAGGCTCGTAACTTCTAGCAGAGCAGACAGGCCACGGGAAAATGGCCGCTAACAATACTGTGCAAGCGGCCATTTTCCCGTGACCTGTGCGCCTGCGCAGTCTGCTCTGCCCAGGGCCCGAGGCCTAGAAGTTATGAGCCTGCGCCGGAAGAAGACATTGAAGATGACGCTGTGGACGAAGAAGGAGGCGGCGCTTGGAGTCACTTCACTGGCCTCCATTGCTGTTTAAACGCTGGGGCCCGCCCTCATTGCTGTGGAGAACTCATTTGCATACCGATAAAAACCAGTATTTCTAAGGAACGGCGCAGCAGAGACCACGTCTAAAGGTAAGAGGCGAATAGCCTTTCTAAAGGCTATTCCGACGTCTTATCCACAAAAAAAAAGGTTTTAATGGTAGAATCCCTTCAAACAGAGGCCATTCATATGATGTGAACAGTGTCCTACAAGTTTCTTCTGCCACCACTTAGACACCACCATCTCCTGCCATCACAGGTAGATGATGAACACTTCCATTATCTTAGCGGCGGGCTGACAAACAAGCAGCTGTGGGGGTGGGGGTCATATAGATTATGCAGAGTAGAAATATTTCAGGTTTACACCTGTGTGGATGATGGAAATGTTCCCCATTAGGATTCTCGTTGCGATTTAATGTACTAAGTGGTTAATGTGCAAGGAAATGCAATGTAATTGAAGGCTTTCAGCGAGCGGAGCTGTAGGAAAGTTCTCTCATGCGGGCTGGTGACTATAGAAATGTGCAGGTTGCCGTATTATTAGTTTACAGGGGCTGGGGGTGGGAAACAGGTAGGTCTTACTAGAGAAATGGAAAGGAAGATTTGTAGATTCTATCTATAGCCTTCATAGACATGAAGGACTGCACCAATATAGCCGCCAACTGGAAGGAGATCACTTCAGTCCGTGAGATGAGGTGGTACCACCTATAACGGTGAAGGTAAGCATTGATACCTTCACCGTAAAACCCATGGTAGACCTTCATACAGTTTGGATCAGTGTTGGCATCATGATCTCTAAAGAACAAAACCAACCAAGTTGAAGAACCATCCCTAGATCCAGATAACTTAAAGTTCTCAAGTATGAAGACTCCATCTTAGTAACACATGTGTTTTTGACCACATTGGATGGCATGAGGGTGTTCGAGAAACCTAACTCAACCTAAGGAGGAGATGTAGACTCCACTTGGATGTTGACGTGGTTGCATCCATTGCTGCGGTAGTGTTTACTGCTATTCTAATTCTCCTCGTAGTGCCGGAGATAAGTGTCATTTGTAACTCCACAGGACTGCCGCGTTTCTTGACACGTTCCAAGTTCTCAGTGATTGACACGACTCCGCACTCCATATGCAGGAATAAGGATGGCACAGCCGTATCGAGCCTGAGTCATCTCATTCTGATGGTGTCAAGTCTTCTCCTCTCGCTGCTTCCTGACGAACAGAACACAGATCTCTCTGCGTCGTAAGACGCTTTCACATGGGGAAAAAAATTATTTTTATGTATATTATTGGTTTCATTTATTTTCAGACCCCATGAGGCGCGTTTTTCAGATGCTATACATGCTCCTAGTTACAGGAGCTATACACGGACCGATGTAGGTGACATCATCAACACAGGAAAGAGGCCAAATGAGCACCAAAGCCGATTCAAACAGCCGGTCGATCGGGGTCTCAGGTGTCGGACCCCTACCAAACACCTATGGATAAACAGGGTACTGCCATACCGGTGGTGTATATATATATATATATATATATATATATATATATATATGCCACCTTCTCGTGAGTCCAGGCATGGAATAAATTGGAGACCATTGGTGTTTAGGGGTTAAAATTGAGTCTGGAACAGGCATGAGCGTATATACTACTGTGTTAAAGATTTCGCTAGCTCTGCTCGCTGTCAGATTCACCTTAAATGCTTCTAATCCCTTGGACTAAAGGGACCAGAAACTCCCACTCAATTTATATTGACCTTCAGAAATTCCTAAAGGCAACTCGGCTTTTGTGTTTTCTCGAATAATTGCTCGGTATCTTATTCTGCTCACTGCAGACTTGTAATGGATCGATCACTCATGTCTCCTTTAAGTGTGAGCTCTGTGCCCGGCCTCTAGAACGCATTGCTCATCATGGACTAAACCAAAACCTGCCATTTCTGAGCTCCTTGGCTTCAGATGGGGTCCGGGTAATCTTCTATTCCATGGATGTATGGTTGCTTTTAGTCTGTTATAATTCTGTCTTTGCTGTCATGAAAATCAACTCTTCGTAAACTGACTTTATGTTGAGTGAAGAAGAGCTGCAGTGTAAAGCAGGGAGAAGGGACATAGCAGCATCATTAAGGAAACAGAAGATGGACAATGCACTCTCATTTGCGCCCTAACGGAGTCAAGACACCGAAGAAAATGAATTTAAAAAAATACCATTTCTACCATTTTGTTGCTGTAGAGTCTGTATAACTCCTTCACCTAGTTAGTTGTCCTGATGTTTCAGGCATGGATCAGACAGCACACTACTTCTGGCTGTATCTGTCTCTCCTTCCCCTTTCTCAGAGGTATATATAGCAGCAAGGAGGAAGAGGAGGCTGTACATGTTAGATTGGGGGAAAGCACCCAAGTCTTCAGGGAGGGCAGATCACATTGACTATAGATAGAAAGGAAAGCACACAAAGCAGTTGCCTAGAAAGGAGGGAGGATATACAGATCGCCTCTCATTATTAGTGGACTCGGGCCTTATACAGTCTGTCACCAGATTCTACTCGATACCTCCTTACTTTGAAAGAGTTGCCATTTTTGGGCACAGTCTTTTTGGTACAAAGGTCTTCAAAAAATGTGGCGGTGGTGGTACGGTGCTGAGATCTCACCGATCAATTGAGATCAGGCTTAGAATGAACAGCAAGTGTTCAATTTCCCTACAGCTCCCCTGCAGGAGAAATGAAGCATTACACGGCTTCCATTGAAATCATAAACTCTCTCTGCTTTATGTTCCCCATATGGGAGGTCCGCTCCGTTTCGATGTCACAGAGCAGGATAGGACCTGCTATAGGAGCCCTACTTGGATGGCACACTTGGTCCTGTATATGGAGCCTAATGGCCACGTTTTGTCTGACACTGAAAATAGACAGAAAGAAACCGGATCAATATATACTTGGCCACGTCAACCCAGCACACGCCTCACATGAGGGGCGTTATAGTTGTACAACGGCTGGAGAACCGCAGGTAGCAAACCTTGGCGAGATGAAGGCTATTGACTGTGTGTTCGTGCAGACGTGACGACACGGACGGTGATGTTGATTAGTGTCATGGACGCGACACTACGTACACGTTTCTGTCTATATCGAGCGTCGGAGTCACAACATGGGTGCCATGACGCCACTCGCGGTACGCAGTCACATCTCGTTCTGGGTGACTCATGAATATAATTGGCTCTCATGAGTCAATTCTTCTCGGCTTACTTCTTTCAAGTCATCAATAACACAACGGCTTCTCTGTTCTAAAATGCCAAATATAGGAATGTTATATAACAATCGTACCTCCTGTCAGGTCTCCGCCTCATAATAAATGGCCAAAGATGACTCCGGGCCAGCTAGGGGTTAGGAGACTAAACTGTTGTCATCGTGCACCAGCCTTATCTGGTTACCTGGCCATCCATCCAACACCCAGGACTCATATATAACAGCAGATTGAAGTGGCAGTAATAACATTGCTGCACCATCACAGGCCATAATAACCATAGGGCAAATTGTATGCCTGCAGCGGGCCCAGTGACAGTGAGGGGCCCCCTGTCCGACATGCCAGATCCAACAGTCCTGAATTCTCCAGGCTGCAGGTCTTAATTTAAAAAGCATTCACTACGTGGTCATTATACTGTATGGGGCCAATAAGGGGCATTATATTATGTGGGGGCCACTGAGGGGACATTATATTGTTTGGGAACCACAAGGAAGGAAGAACACTATGTGGGGACGCTTAGGGGGTATCATATTATGTGGAACCACCTAGGGGACATTATAGTCTGTGGGCCATCAAGTTTACATTATATTGTATGGGGCCACATAGTGGACATTATAATGTATGGGACCACTAAGGTGGTATCATACTGTGTAGAACCACTTAGGGGACATTATAGTCTGTGGGCCATCAAGTTGGCATTGTATTGTGTGGGGTAACCTAGTGGACATTATACTATGTGGAACCACTTAGTGGACATTATATTATATGGGGGCCACATAGTGGACATTATATTGTGTGGGGCCACATAGTGGACATTATATTGTGTGGGGTCACATAGTGGACATTATATTGTGTGGGGCCACATAGTGGACATTACATTGTGTAGCGCCACATAGTGGACATTATATTGTGTGAGGCCACATAGTGGACATTATATTGTGTGGGGCCACATAGTGGACATTATATTGTGTGGGGCCACATAGTGGACATTATAATGTGTGGGGCCACATAGTGGACATTATAATGTGTGGGGCCACATAGTGGACATTATATTGTATGGGGGCCACATAGTGGACATTACATTGTGTGGGGCCACATAGTGGACATTATATTGTATGGGGGCCACATAGTGGACATTACATTGTGTGGGGCCACATAGTGGACATTACATTGTGTGGGGGCCACATAGTGGACATTATATTGTGTGAGGCCACATAGTGGACATTATATTGTGTGGGGCCACATAGTGGACATTATATTGTATGGGGGCCACATAGTGGACATTACATTGTGTGGGGACACATAGTGGACATTACATTGTGTGGGGGCCACATAGTGGACATTATATTGTGTGAGGCCACATAGTGGACATTATATTGTGTGGGGCCACATAGTGGACATTATATTATGTGGGGCCACATAGTGGACATTATATTGTGTGGGGCCACATAGTGGACATTATATTGTGTGGGGCCACATAGTGGACATTATAATGTGTGGAGTCACATAGTGGACATTATATTGTGTGGGGCCACATAGTGGACATTATATTGTGTGGGGCCACATAGTAGACATTATATTGTGTGGGGCCACATAGTGGACATTATATTGTGTGGGGCCACATAGTGGACATTATAACGTGTGGGGCCACATAGTGGACATTATATTGTGTGGCGCCACATAGTGGACATTATAATGTGTGGAGTCACATAGTGTGGGGCCACATAGTGGACATTATATTGTGTGGGGCCACATAGTGGACATTATAACGTGTGGGGCCACATAGTGGACATTATATTGTGTGGAGCCACATAGTGGACATTATAATGTGTGGAATCACATAGTGGACATTATATTGTGTGGGGCCACATAGTGGACATTATATTGTGTGGGGCCACATAGTGGACATTATATTGTGTGGGGCCACATAGTGGACATTATAACGTGTGGGGCCACATAGTGGACATTATATTGTGTGGCGCCACATAGTGGACATTATAATGTGTGGAGTCACATAGTGGACATTATATTGTGTGGGGCCACATAGTGGACATTATATTGTGTGGTGCCACATAGTGGACATTATAATGTGTGGAGTCACATAGTGGACATTATAACGTGTGGGGCCACATAGTGGACATTATATTGTGTGGCGCCACATAGTGGACATTATAATGTGTGGAGTCACATAGTGGACATTATATTGTGTGGGGCCACATAGTGGACATTATAATGTGTGGAGTCACATAGTGGACATTATAATGTGTGGAGTCACATAGTGGACATTATAATGTGTGGAGTCACATAGTGGACATTATAATGTGTGGAGTCACATAGTGGACATTATATTGTGTGGCGCCACATAGTGGACATTATAATGTGTGGAGTCACATAGTGGACATTATATTGTGTGGGGCCACATAGTGGACATTATATTGTGTGGGGCCACATAGTGGACATTATATACATTATACTGTGTGCATCCACTTAGGGGACATTACTGTATAGTGGATAGTATAATGTGCGGTGGAAACTTAAGAAACCACCACGATACATTGAAGGGCACTTTCACTATGCTGGGGCACAAAATACCTTTAAGAATAGGAATGGCTTAAAGGGGTAATACAATAATATGAAATTACATTTGGATAGGAAGCCGATTGGTGGTGGTCCCGATTGTTAGGACCCCACTGATCATGAGAACTGGGGTGGTTTGTAAGTGATGAAGGGGGGGGCACTGTTAGGTTAAAGCGGCTCTGTAGCTCAGTCCCCTTCAATTGAATAGGGCTGAGCTGCAATACCAAGCATGACCACTACACAGTGTACAGCGCTGTGCTTGGTAAGCTGAGAAGAGCCCCAGGACATGTCCAAACGTTGTAGACTTTTCAGGGCGCTAGTTGTCAGACCCCCACCAATCTATTGTTCATCACCTATTCTAAGAATACAATAGCTCATCCATATTGGAGTCTTAAATACCCCTTTAAGTCAGGAGAATCTTTAGAATATGTCCACAAATACAAATCTTCCACCATGCAAACCTGCTGCAAAATCTATTATGAGTCGTCATTTTGCAGCAGAAGGAAAGCAACAAGTTATGGAAGAGTCCACCAGACTCACGTAGCACCAGACAGGTAGAGTTGTCATAGGGATACTGATGAGAGTTTTAGTAAGTTCTCCTTTAAATGACTTTTAGAAAGCAGTTTCCTTCCATGAATAATGTATGGGCCGGGCCGGGGAAGTTAGGCAGTAGCGGGTCCCGGCCGCGCACCCTTTATTTGCTTACAGATGGGTATTTCTAATGATCCTTGACTAAAACATAATAACGTGCAGTTTGCTGAGGCAGGTCCCAGAAGGATAGCGCATGTGGAGCTCGCTCTGTATGATTCATTTGCATGCGGTCAAAAATACGAGGCTTCTCGCAACGAGCCCGGCGATGAAATTAGGTTTACACTTAAGCGCCAAGAGACGGGTTTAGTTTGTGGTTAACCACTGATGGGAGCGGAGACTCCGGAGCTACTAAATTCTGCACTGATACAGAGCTCCAAACCCCCTGCATAGGTAAAAGGGATCTTTATAGTGATGACCTGCCCATTAAAGTGACTTTCCAAGACAAGTTATTGATGACGTGTCTTTAGGATAGGCCATCAACTAAAGATCTGTAAGGGTTCGACACCTGGGCCTCCACCCGATCAGCTGTTTCAAGAGGCAGCAGCAATTGCGTGACCGCTGCCCTCTCTACATTGGATAGTGGTTGTGCTTGGAATCACAGCTCAGCTTATTCACTTGAGTGGGACTGAGCTGCGATCAGGTGAAGTGACTGTAAAGTAGAAGTTGATCTGCGGAGATCCTTGGTGTTGGACCCCCATTGATCTTCAATTGATGACCTATCCCAAGGATAGATCATCAGTTGAAAAGTCCCTTTTAATATGAGATTGGTGGCAGCCCGACCCCCAGCACCCCCGCAGGATGAGCGCTGCAGTCTCTTTTTTTCTGCGATATCATGTTCATCATTCATACAGTTCTTCTGGTAGCTCATTCCCATTGAAGCAAAACTATTGGCGCAATAAGGATGTGGCTGCGCCTCCTGGTGCACCTATGTCAGCTCCCACAGCACCCATCCAAAATTTTGCGCTGAGTGTGACGTCAGGTACTGTAAAGGTCGCCATGGCCAGGAGATACAGTACTGCGCATGCGCCGTATTCCAAACGTTCACCTGGTAATCTGCAGTGATCTACAATCACATGGACCTGTCTGGTAACGTCATCCTTTTCTTGCTTCTCTTCTAGGTGATGCTGGTGGGAGATTCAGGAGTGGGAAAGACGTGTCTGCTCGTCAGATTTAAGGATGGCGCCTTCCTGGCCGGAAGCTTCATCTCCACCGTTGGCATTGACTTTCGGGTAGGTGTTTCTGTACTTTACTTTGATTTTGACCTAGGAGGTATTAGGTATACACTGGTATACAGTGAGGAGGCCGCTGTGCTCACCCGTGTGTCGTAGCCTCCTCACTCAGATATTAGGCCTCCACCTATATGATATTGGTTACCTCAGTATAAAAATCTTGGGCGTTACGAGCGCTCCCATTGAAGTGAATGGGGAGTGTTTGGAAGCCGTCCGCTGCGCGCGCGTGTACGGCCGTGAATGAGGATTTTTACAAGCCTGGCGTAACTCCGTGTGCATGCAGCCTAAGGCTATACAATAGATTCAGCGCTACATAGTAGACCAAGAACTATAAAACTATATGATAAAAGTGACGCTGGGTTCACACCTGCGTTCATATCTCCGTTCTATGGTTTCCGTCTTCTGCATGGCAGAAGACGGAAACCATAGACCGTGTCCGGCCATGAGCGGCGGTGAGCGTTTTAGGCTCTCCGCCGCGAAACCGGATTTTTTTATCCGGACACAGAGTACTGCATGTCCGACTCTGTGTCCGGATTAAAAAACCCGGTTTCGCGGCGGAGAGCCTAAAACACTCACCGCCGCTCACGGCCGGACAGCTTTCTCACCCATTCAAATGAATGGGTGAGAAAGTCTCCTGCAGGCTTCCGTCTCCTGCATCTGTTTTATGCAGGAAACGGAAACCTGCAATAAGGACAGTGAACGCAGATGTGAACGAGCCCTGAAATGAATCCGATTCTGTCTAATGGACTGTACAGGGGTACTCAAGTAATGGTCCACTGACTGGTTTCTAAGCAGATCTGTCCATGTCCCCCTTTAGCACCCCCCATTCAGTAATTATCCCCCTTCTCTCTATGACATACAGTGATGGAGCCTGCTTTGTACCGCCATATAATATAATGCCCCTCACAGTATCATGTCCCTTAGTGTCCGCCACACAGTATAATGCCCCTTAGTTTTCCCCACACAGTATAATACTTCATTAGTGGCCATAAAACAGTGGTTACACATGGACCCTGGCAGACTAGAATGGAGTCCGCTAGGTGTCCTCTATTTCAAAACTTAAAACTTTGAAGAGGAAAGTTCTCCATCGCAGATGTGATCCCAGACTTAGTTCCCCCTAAAACAGTATAATACCCCATTAGTGCCCCCTACACACAGTATAATACCCCATTAGTGCCCCCTACACAGTATAATACCCCATTAGCGCCCCTTCCACACAGTATAATACCCCATTAGTGCCCCCTCCGCACAGTATAATACCCATTAGTGCCCCCTACACACAGTATAATACCCCATTAGTGCCCCTTCCACACAGTATAATACCCCATTAGTGCCCCTACACACACAGTATAATACCCCATTAGTGCCCCCTCCACACAGTATAATACCCCATTAGTGCCCCTTCACACAGTATAATACCCCATTAGTGCCCCTTCCACACAGTATAATACCCCATTAGTGCCCCCTCCACACAGTATAATACCCCATTAGTGCCCCTTCACACAGTATAATACCCCATTAGTGCCCCTACACACAGTATAATACCCCATTAGTGCCCCCTACACAGTATTATCCCCCATAGTGACCCCTGCACACAGTATAATACCCCATTAGTGCCCCCTACACACAGTATAATACCCCATTAGTGCCCCCTACACAGTATAATACCCCATTAGCGCCCCTTCCACACAGTATAATACCCCATTAGTGCCCCCTCCGCACAGTATAATACCCATTAGTGCCCCCTACACACAGTATAATACCCCATTAGTGCCCCTACATACAGTATAATACCCCATTAGTGCCCCCTCCACACAGTATAATACCCCATTAGTGCCCCTTCACACAGTATATTACCCCATTAGTGCCCCTTCCACACAGTATAATACCCCATTAGTGCCCCTACATACAGTATAATACCCCATTAGTGCCCCTTCCACACAGTATAATACCCCATTAGTGCCCCTACATACAGTATAATACCCCATTAGTGCCCCTTCACACAGTATAATACCCCATTAGTGCCCCTTCCACACAGTATAATACCCCATTAGTGCCCCTACATACAGTATAATACCCCATTAGTGCCCCTTCACACAGTATAATACCCCATTAGTGCCCCTACACATAGTATAATACCCCATTAGCGCCCCCTCCACACAGTATAATACCCCATTAGTGCCCCCTCCACACAGTATAATACCCCATTAGTGCTCCACTCACAGTATAATACCCCATTAGTGCCCCTACACACAGTATAATACCCCATTAGCGCCCCCTCCACACAGTATAATACCCCATTAGTGCCCCTACACACAGTATAATACCCCATTAGTGCCCCCTCCACACAGTAATCAAATCAAATCAAATCAAAAAAGCTTTATTGGCACGTCCGAATAGATATTTGGCATTGCCAAAGCTAGTAGAGTGTGTGGGGGGGGGGGGGAGTTGGACTCGGGTGGGTGGTGGGGGTGGTGTGGGTGGTTTGGGGTATAACAGTCCATGGAGTCTCATCTTCCTCTTCGTTGGTGACCGTTATATGGGGAGGTGGGGTGGGGCGGGGCGGTTGGTTTGGGATATAACAGTATAATACCCCATTATTGCCCCCTCCACACAGTAGTTGAGTACCCCAGGTCCCCCATCTTGAATGTGACATAAAATAGCCTGAGTTGCTTGGGTTTATCTCTCTGATCTTGGTGCCAGGAGGGGATTTGGCCACCACTTATATCCCCAGTAAGAGGAGCCCTGGATATTTGGCCGCTTAGTTGACCATTTGAGGATGTTTTCGGGCACATTGTCTGTTTCTTCCTGATCATACATACAAGGATTGCTCCAGGATGGATTGACGTGTGAGATTTCGGCTGCCACTTGCTGAGAACTTTTCATTCTTTATCTCCGTGACCTTAAGTGGTGAATAATCTCCAGATGCCTCACAAGTGGCCCTTTGATACAGAATACAATGGCTTTACTTACCAGCATGGGACCGCAGTCACTATAAATAGAGATAGCGCTTTGTACAGCCGCACTATATCCGGGATAAATATCACATACGCGAGGATTTACATCTATAAACATGGGATATATAGCACAGCCTGTCTGATGCAATGTCTTAGCTCATATTTTTTTTTAGTCTGTTTTTTATTTGCAGTTTTGTCAGAACTGAAGCAGCTAATATACTCTGAGATCTCTTCACATCCCAAAGTATAATAAGCGGAGACTCCAGAGAGGTGACAAACATAATAAACAATGTTACTCACCTCTCCTGGGCTCCGGCATGACTCCCTGTTCTCTTTGGCGCTTCTGCCTGTTGTCAGAGACCGATGAGGCCTTCGATTGTGTCAATTTGTCACAATACCATGTGACTCTGAGGCCCAATCATAGGCCTCAACGGTCCCTGACGTCAGTCAGAAGAGCCAAAGAGTGCAGGGAGTCATGCCGGAGCCCAGGAGAGGTGAGTAACACAGTTTTGTATTTTTGATCACTCCCTGGGCTTAGAGAGACCGAACGAAACTGCCTGGCAAACCCAACCCGTCCTACTGTAAAATAGGCGTGGTTTAAAAGGGGTGTGGCCTAAGTAATTACCTAATTAATTACCATTCATCATAATCGGCCACCCCACTGTATAATAATGACATGTGGGTGTCGAACCCCAAAAATCTTGGGTTCGCCCCCAACCAGGGAAAACTTATTAACAAACCCAGTGGTTGGCTCATGGTTACTGCTATATCTTCGGAATGGCTCGGCGGCGTGTGTATATACGCTCAGTACAGTCGTGTAGTTGTCACGGGATGCTCAATGAAATGTCCCGCCCGCTCAGAGCCATAAAAGCCAACAAACCAGTCTAACCACGAGGCGCGTTCTGCTCACTCATACAGCGAGCTCTATGCTTTGTGTTTACATGTAAGCCTGAGGCGACGCTGATCAGCTGGGGATGACATGTGATCAGGACGCGGCGGCGGCGCTGATGAATAAAATATTCCGTCTGTCAGGAGAAATGGCATCAGGTGTGAGACTGTGGTAGTCAGCGCTGGCGGGCTGTTCCTCCCTAATCTGTACTGACTGCTCCGGGGGCTCTGCTTTCCCCGCCGAGGTTGGTTACGGCGGCGCAATAAACGGTGACTTTTCGAGGTTTGTCAGATAAATCTTTGGTTGGTGGGGGAATAAATACTGGGAACCCCAAGTAAGTGCACCCCTTGTTCCCTTTTTGCTGAGGTTAGGTAGCACAGTCCATTCATTTCTTATTAAGTAATGTCTAGTGAGTCTATAAGGTGCAATAACATCCTAAAATTCAGATTGGGAAAGCCCAGCAGAGACAAGCCCCCATATACTAGTGACCCCCTTGGCCAGTGAGGGGTGACTCCTTTACACCAGCTTTTGGCTCTAGACTGTAGAGAGTCTCTGGACCAGGTGAACATCTTCACGTCGGCCATCATGGCGGACTGAAAGGTATCATTGATTCATGAGTACTAGTTCAGCATATCTGGGGGGTCTTTAGGGGTCATTTAGTGGGTGCTAGTAACATTTTGAGGACATCTTTTTTGGTGTTTAGTGCTCCTTGTCTTGTGCCGCTCCAATGAAATGTCTGCAGACTCTGATAGTAAGAACTAGACTGAACATATAGTCATCTATAGTCAAGGAGATATAAAGGGACAGCGCTTCCCATGGGAAACCTCATTAGAACTGGGCCCGTCCCTGGAGATGGGCGATTATGCATTTGGTAATTAAAGTGGGGGAGGGGGATTATAGGGACAATTACGGAGCGCTGCTGTGAATTACTCGGATGGTTAATGAATCCCAGTCATGTCCCAATATCCAATAATACTAATGACAGCGGCCATCAATTTATATAATGAGGTCATCAATCTCTCGATATTTATTGATAGAGAGCTGACAGTCACAGCCCAACATGATGTCATCTGGTCAGATTGGGTGTAGACGCTCGTATATATTCCATATATAGTGATAATACATATAGCTGGCGTATACATACCAGTATATACACACTATATAACTCACATGTACTGTATATACTGTGCCACTGACAGATAACCATAACAATGACACACTTGGGGTACAGGACAATGACACACTGACACTTGGGGTACAGGATAATGACACACTGACACTTGGGGTACAGGACAATGACAGGCTGACACTTGGGGTACAGGATAATGACACTTGGAGTACAGGACAATGACACACTGACACTTGGGGTACAGGACAATGACACACTGACACTTGGGGTACAGGACAATGACACGCTGACACTTGGGGTACAGGATAATGACACTTGGAGTACAGGACAATGACACACTGACACTTGGGGTACAGGACAATGACACTTGGGTTACAGGACAATGACACGCTGACACTTGGGGTACAGGATAATGACACTTGGGGTACAGGACAATGACACACTGACACTTGGGGTACAGGACAATGACACGCTGACACTTGGGGTACAGGATAATGACACTTGGGGTACAGGACAATGACACACTGACACTTGGGGTACAGGACAATGACACTTGGGGTACAGGACAATGACACACTGACACTTGGGGTACAGGACAATGACACACTGACACTTGGGGTACAGGACAATGACACTTGGGTTACAGGACAATGACACGCTGACACTTGGGGTACAGGATAATGACACTTGGGGTACAGGACAATGACACACTGACACTTGGGGTACAGGACAATGACACTTGGGGTACAGGACAATGACATGCTGACACTTGGGGTAAAGGACAATGACACTTGGGGTACAGGACAATCATACGCTGACATTTGGGGTACAGGATAATGACACTTGGGGTACAGGACAATGACACGCTGACAATGGGGTATAGGACAATGACACTTGGGGTACAGGACAATCATATGCTGACATTTGGGGTACAGGACAATGACACACTGACACTTGGGGTACAGGACAATGACACACTGACACTTGGGGTACAGGACAATGACACTTGGGGTACAGGACAATGACACGCTGACACTTGGGGTACAGGACAATGACACTTGGGGTACAGGACAATGACACGCTGACACTTGGGGTACAGGACAATGACACTTGGGGTACAGGACAATGACACACTGACACTTGGGGTACAGGATAATGATACTTGGGGTACAGGACAATGACACGCTGACACTTGGGGTACAGGACAATGACACTTGGGGTACAGGACAATGACACGCTGACACTTGGGGTACAGGACAATGACACTTGGGGTACAGGACAATGACACACTGACACTTGGGGTACAGGACAATGACACTTGGGGTACAGGACAATGACACACTGACACTTGGGGTACAGGATAATGATACTTGGGGTACAGGACAATGCTTACTGGTATTTAGGACAAGCCAGTAGTAAACACAAAGCTGTGGATAGATGTGACTATTCTGACCCCGCAGCTTTTGCCTGTTTCAAGTGAATCAATAACCGATCAATATTAAGCCTAGACCCCTTTAAGTGACTGCAGCTACAGATGGAAGGCCCGGATCTCTGCCGTCTGTCCTCACTACCTTTTGTCTATATTCACTTCATATTGTTAATAAAATAGTTTGTCGCTAAGTGAAACCATCAGCAAGTTGCTGATAACAGATCTGCTTTCCTAAAGAGTCACCACTTAGTACCTTGATTGTACAAGGAGTTTGTGGTCCGATTCTTCTAGAATATGGTCCTAAGTAGCAGCTGCCAAGACATGGCAAGATGGTAATAGAGTGGAATGGGGGACCCAACATCAGAACGGAGGACTGGGGGTAGGTGAGTGTCACTTCGTTTTTTTATTCTTATAGAATGGAGTGGTTAAAATTGGTTGTGCCTAGCCTGGTGCGGATCCAGTAGGTGGCAC
This sequence comes from Leptodactylus fuscus, assembly GCF_031893055.1. Lineage (NCBI taxonomy): Eukaryota > Metazoa > Chordata > Amphibia > Anura > Leptodactylidae > Leptodactylus > Leptodactylus fuscus. The sequence goes on along the minus strand of NC_134272.1, from coordinate 12,546,209 downwards.
TGCTTGGGCTCTGGTGCCCACACTACCTCCTGTGACTGTTAGTATTACGTTTTGCCCCCTATGGGTTAGAGTTAGGCTTGGACCTAACTTGGACTACAACAAGAAAAGTGTGGGGGGGTATGTTTTGTTATTTGTGATGGGACCAAAGCATTCAAGCCAAGGCAGCGCCACCTACTGAATTCACACAGCACCAGGGAGGTCACACCTGTAACCATTATCCATTGCATTCTCAACCGAAGTAAAAAAGGATTACTGTATGTTTTTAGCTGCCAGAGGGGGAAGGAGACTGATTCTGCCCAGTGCTAGACTCTAGCAGTACCTAAGGAGAACAGATTCCTTTACAGCAGCCTTTAAGTACATTTAAGAAACTTCCTGTGAATTCATCTAAGTATTATTATAGCAAACAAGGAATCCGTCTGAGCACCTGCCAGACCAGACAGATGCTGAATAGTAAATCCCCACCGGCCAATTGCTTTGCCAGGCAGGTCCGGCGTACATTGTGGACGTTGCACATTGTTTCAGACAGGAGGAGGTTTTCTTCCTGGGCTTGGCAGGGTGGACGGCTCCCCGGAGACTCTTCCTCTCCTTCATCATTATTCGCCTCTGATTAGGTTTTTCTACACATCATTTGTATCAATTAACAGAGTAATTACATCCCGGTCCTGATGTGTCAGAGGAATCAGGAGCTTGTCAGGCTCGTCTCCAAGTAGACAGCGCTCACTCCGCAGCTTATGTCATCTCCACTACTCGTGCAGGAGGGAGACACTACAACGTAGGCGACGTTCACACTGTATTTACACTTAGGTTTGGGCCCCAAATGTGTATCCATATAGGAGCCGCTGGGGAGTCTCAGGCCAAAGAATCTGCAGCTGAACCAGCCGTGGGATCTGCGACAAGATGGAGCAGGAAGCTTATTTTTTCTGCCTCCTGTTGCGATCTCTTCTTCCTAATTGGAGGCAGAATCAGCTGAGGGTTTTGGCTTTGATTTCCGCTATCATTTGTGTCATTAAAGGGATTCTAGCATTAAAATCAATTTTTTTTGTCGATCACACGTAGGAATAGCCTTAAGGGAGGCGCCTACATTTAGATGTCTTCTCCACGCCACTGTTTAGTAGAAATCCCAGTTTTCGTTGGTATGCAAATGAGCTCTCTCGCAGAACTGGGGGCGGTCCCCAGTGCTCAAACAGCACTGTGGGCGTTCCCAGTGCTGCGAGAGAACTCTCCAGCGTCACCTCCCTCTTCTTCAGGAACGGCCTCTTCACACGTCTTCTTCTGGCGCTGGCGGTCAAACTTCTGGCCTCGGGCAGAGCCGACTGCGCATGCCCACAGACCACAAGAAAATGGCCGCTTACTTACTGTGTAAGTGCCCATTTTTCTTGTGGCCGCGGGCATGTGCAGTCAGCTCTGCCCAAGTCCTAGAAGTTTGACCGCCAGCGCCGGAAGAAGACATGTGAAGAGGCCATTCCTGGGGACGCCCGCAGTGCTGTTTGAGCCCTGGGGACCGCCCCCAGTGCTGCGGGAGAACGTATTTGCATACCAATGATAAACTGAGATTTCTACTGAACGGCGGTGCGGAGAAGACGCCTAAAGTAGGAGAAAAATAGCCTTTCTTAAGGCTATTCCTACGTGTGATCGCCAAAAAAATTGATTTTAATGGTAGAATCCCTTTAATAAAGTATAATCTAAAATGGATCAACAAAGTTTGTCTCCTTTCTGTGAAATCCTGCATCCCTTCCTATGGCTGTCTATAGGGATCTGTCACGGGACACGGGTCTGTTTGCAGGGAGTATGAGGGTGGGGGGAGGGTTCAGACAGTGATATCATGAGTATTATAATACTAGAAACTTGGTTCTGGTGTCCTTTGAAAGAGGAGATTCTCGTCTTTCACGTGACACAAGGTTGCAGTTTTATCTGTATTATTTGTAGCATATAAATATCCCAGTCCTTGTGTCATATGAAAGATGTGAACCTCTTCTTTCATAAGACATTAAAAGCTATGCTTTATTATGGCCGGGACAATAGAGAGCATTAGATTTATAGTAGTGATGGCGAACCTATGGCACGGGTGCCAGAGATGGCATTCAGAGCCCTCTCTTTGGGCACCCATCCGTGGAGCAAATTGTACTGTGTGGGGACCACTGTGCAGCAGATTATAGTGTGTGGGGAGTACTGTGCAGCAGATTGTACTGTGTAGGGATGACTGTGGAGCAGATTATACTGTGTGGGGCCACTGTGGAGCAGATTATACTGTGTGGGGACCACTGTGCAGCAGATTATACTGTGTGGGGGTCACTGTGCAGCAGATTATACTGTGTGGGGTCACTGTGGAGCAGATTATACTGTGTGGGGCCACTGTGGAGAAAATTATACTGTGTGGGGGTCACTGTGCAGCAGGTTATAGTTTGTGGGGGCTACTGTGGAGCAATTTGTACTGTGTGGGGACCATTGTGCAGCAGATTATAGTGTGTGGGGGCGACTGTGGAGCAAATTATACTGTGTGGGGGTCACTGTGGAGCAGAAAGCTCTATAAAGCTCATATGACCATATTTTGCAAGACTGTAATTGTGTGCAATTTTGTGGTAAATTAGGGGGTTTTGGGTTGCAGTTTGGGCACTCGGTCTCTAAAAGGTTCGCCATCATTGGTATAGACATAGTATATGCAGGGTAATAGAGGGCATTAGAGTATAGGCATAGTATGTGCAGGGGCAATAGCGGACATCCCTAATAAAGAGCAGTAATAGAGATTGTAGGTACAATAAAGGGCATTAGTAATAGGGTGCGGGGTATCGTATAGCATTATATCATCCACATACGGTATATTTTGTGACCTCCACTTCTGGGTTACGATGCTTTACAATAGTGGACTCGTCTCTTGTCAGTCCTAAACCTCCTAATGGCCTCATACTTCACAGCCCTCCATAAACAAAGCTGCGGTAGTTGCCCATAAATCCCCCGATTCATTGCAGACATTCTGCTAAAATCGCCATCAGCTCAGTAATGGATGGGAAACCTCGGAGATGTCTTTATCTGGGAAATACGTCCGCAGTAAATCCTTCATTTTATGGCTGCGGTTACTGATGACCTTTTATTTACTGTATGCTGCAAGCTTTGGATCGTTGCCTCTTTCTGGAAGGTTTTGCAGCGTTGAGGCCTCGCTTGGTGGCTATTATGATGATTCGGGTCAGGCTCATACAACTGGGGCTTGTGTAGAAAACTAATGCAGAGAAAAATGAAGGAGTTATAGCCACCGGTGTCTGGGACATGATTGTCTTCTTTGCTGCAACCTGTGGGGTGTCCTTTAAGGTGGAATACCCCTTTAAATGGCGAATGAGTGTTCTTCAATTAGTTTTCTTCGCTGGTGTGATCCCGCATGGCTCCTGGTTTTATCTTATATGTGATTCATTGCATTACTCATCCATTTGCGTATAATAGATCAAAATCTGCAGATACTGAAATATTACAGATTTAAAGGGGACCCCTATTATATCCGTATATGCCGATTCTCCAGTAAGTAAGGTTTGTGGTGTTTGTAGGGGCCGCTGCTGGGTCCCTTACCTGATGCAATGGCACTTATGCCCTCTGTTAGTTTTAGATCTTTGCCAAAAGATTGCAGTGGTGTCTGGAGGGATCTTGTACTCCATTCACATCTCAAGCTGCAGTCACCATTTGTTTTTTAGTTAGTTCTCAGGGTGCAGGATCTCAGGATTTTCAGTGGTGCATTGACCATGTTTAGTTACCTGACAGAGGAAACGCTTGCAGGACTTCGGACGGAAACCTGGCGGACCACATTATAGTCTATGGGGCCTACGAGTTTCTGCGGGTAACTGCTTTTTAAAGGGATCCTATCATTGGATACCCTTTTTTCCTCGATAACATTTCGGAATAGCCTTAAGAAAAGCTATTCGTTTCCTACTTTTAGGTCTGCTCCGCGCCACCGTTCGGTAGAAAACTGGGTTTTCATTGGTATGCAAATGAGTTCTCTCGCAGCACTGGGGGTGTCCCCAATGCTGCGAGAGAACTCTCCAGCAACGCCTCCATCTTCTTCAGGAACCCGCCTCTCTGCGCGTCTTCTTCTGTCCTGGGTTTTCATTTATCTAGGCCTTGGGCAGAGTCGACTGCGCATGATCGGGCTAGAAGAAAATGGCCACTTACACTGTACACTGTGTAAGCGGCCATTTTCTTGTGCTGTTTGCGCACTGGGGCCCGCCCCCAGTGCTGCGAGAGAACTAATTTGCATACCAATTAAAACCCGGTTTTCTACCGAACGGCGGTGCGGAGAAGACATCTAAAGTTAGGAGACGAATAGCCTTTTTTAAGGCTATTCCAACGTGTTATCGAGAAAAAAAGGGTATCCAATGATAGGATCCCTTTAAGTGGATAGGGTTTCCGTTTTTTGGGTTGCCAAGTGGACCCGAAGAATAAAAACCCGAACAGTAGTGTGAACCTAGAGTAAGGCTAGACTCACATCTGCTTTGCGAACTCTACCACGGATACTGCCTAAAGGAGGACTTTTCTCTCCTCCTGTTTTCTATGGAACCTGACAGACACCCGGAGGACCCCTTTATAGACTATAGATCTGTGGGTAACCACTGTTTTAGCGGATGGTTCGGGTCCCCATTTGGATTCAAACAACAGAGAGCCGGACACTTAATGTGAACCCTGTCTAAAGGCCTCCATACACATAAGAGAAAAATCATCTTAAAGGGAATGTTGGAATTATTATATTGAGTGCTGTGACCTCTTCACTGAATACCAAGTACAGCGCATACATTGTGTAGTGGCTGTGCTTGGTATTGCAGCTCAACCCCATTCATTTGAGTAGTTATCCTGATTGCGAGGATAACTATTGAAATTAAGTGACCACCATTAATCATGCGATGCAGCTTTGGATATGACTGGAGTAGAAGACTTAACGTAATCTAAAATCAGCACAAAGGAAGAAAAGCGCCAAAGCTGCAATTTGATGCAACTTCGGGTGTGGCTGGAGTATAAGACATTACATAACCAGGAATCAGCATAAAGTATATAAACCTCTCCAGAGCTTGAGAAGTGACTAGAGTATAAGATATGACATAACCAAAAATCAAAGTAAGAGCAAATGTTTGCACAATGTTATATGTAGATGTAAAATGTAAGTGATGATCATCGCCGCTGTCTCCAATCTCCATCATTGCTGATTGCGAGAATAAGCAGACAAGTGGCGCCATCCGGCTGTACGTACACCAGCCCTGATCTACAGGCGACAATCATCCCGCGGTTAATCAGCCCTCCGATGTCTTCCCCAATCAACGACGACGATAAAAAAAAAAGCCACGAAAAACCCCTCCAGACTTTGCGAACTCTCCCTCATAACAGGCGAATCCATCCTTTAATGCCGCGATCTCGCGTCTCACGACGGATACAGCCGGCCCTTAATTAATATTATGATTCCCATATTAAGCGCGGTATGTCAGCAGAAAAGCCAGAAAAAATACCGCTGTCAGATAAAAGATAGATGGGGCCTTTAGAGACGGCGAGAAATTGGTAAGCCGCATGATTACTAATCTCAACCCAAAACACTTTATTCAGAGGTAATTACTAAATAATAGATAGACACGCCGCGCCGCCGCTGAATGGCCGCAACACGAAATATTTTAATGGAAATTAGGCTTAGCAGTATACCAAACATGTCAGAGACAGATAAGAGCGTCTGCGTTCAGAGAAGAGCGCTCTAATCATTGACTAAAAGGAGAAGAGACAGGTGATTAATCTACGCAGATGGGAATGACTGTGTATTTAGGGGTGCAGTACCTCTCCCAGACTGTGGAGGAGCTGTGGCCTGTAGGAAAGGAGATGAAACAAAGCTTAATAATTCTACATTAAATGTTCTAACGTACTTTGTGTTTCGAATCCGCGCCATTGTCAAGATGTTGGCTTGCCGCCTGAAATTGTCTCTTCTGGCTTTTTCATCTGCCCGGAGTCACCCACTGGACCCCATTATAGTTGATGGGACTCTGTATGTAACCACTCTTAATTATATCAGTCCGTCTGTCCATTGTTCTGGTCCTTCGACGCCTAATATAAGAGTCATACTTCCTGTTCCCAGTACAAAGAGCGCAGCTCTGAGGCATAAACTGCTGCATTAAAGGGATTTTCCAGAAAAAGCAACAAAAAAGAAATGTTATCCTGACCGGCTTATCTCTACTGTCCTCGGTTTCTGAGCAGCACATCTTCAGACAGTAGGTGACTATTTCCAAGCAAAAACCTGGTGGATTGGGGCTGTGGCTCGCCTAGTCTGGGTGCAGAGTGACATTTGGTTGCCAAGGCGATTGGCGTCCAAAAATTACGCCGTGTCTGGTAGCTTGTTTAAAGGAGAGTTTGCCTTGGATTCCTCGTCTGCTGGTTGTGACCCCGATCTTCAGCTTTACCTTGTTTTTGGCTATCGCTGCTGGCTCGCCCATGGGGTTGTTCGCTGATGTTTCTTGTATCTGACCCTTGGCTTCGATCTTGACTACACTCTTGCCTTGTCCTCTTTCCCGTTGCGTCCTGACTACTCTTCTAGCGATGACCCTTTTCTCCAGTTCCTGACTATGTTCTTGTGGCTTCCTCTAACCTGTTGTATCCTAACTTGACTCCATTCCTGACTTTGCTCCTGTTTCGTCCCCTGACCTGACACTCTCTGACTGATCTTCTAGTGACGACACTTTTGTCCATTCCTGAATACGCTTCTGTTTCATCCTCTGACCTCTCCAATGTAGGAGGGTCAATGCCAGTGAGATTTCTATATTTGAGATATCTATTATTTTGGGGTTCGAAACACTAATGATTGTTGTATTCATCTGACCTGTTGCATCCCGACTACTCTTTTAGTGATGTCCCTTGGCTTTTTTTCCTGACTACTCCTTTGTGTCATCCTCTGACTTGTTGTATCATAACTGATCTTCTAGAGAAGACCCTTGCCTCCATTCCTGACTACACTCTTGTCTCATCCTCTGACCTGTCACATCATGACTCTTCTTCTAGTGATGACTATTGACTCCGTTCTTCACCATGCTTCTGACCTATCACATCCTAAATATTAATCTAGTGACGACACTTGTTTCCCTTCCTGACTACACTCTGGTCTTGTTCTCTGACCTGTCACATTCTGACTACTTTTCTAGTAATGACCCTTAGCTATATTCCAGTCTATGCTCTTGTCTTATTCTTTGACCTGTCACATCCTGACTACTCTTCTAATAACAACCGTTGGCTCTATTCCTGACTATGTTTGTGTTGCGTCCCCTGACCTGCCACATCCTGACCACTCACCTGGTGGTGATCCTTGATTCCATTCCTGACTGCGCTCATATCTCGTGCTCTGACCTGTCGCATCCTGACCACCATTCTGGTGATGACTCTTAGCTACATTTCTGACTATGTTCTTGTTTCATCCTCTGACCTATTGCATCCTGAGTGTTCCTCAAGTGATGTCCCTTGGCTCAGTTCCTGACTGTGCTCTTGTCATGTCCTCTGACCTGTCGCATCCTGACTGTTCCTCTAGTGATGACCCTTGGCTCGGTTCCTGACTGTGCTCTTGTCCTCTGACCTATTGCATTCTGACTGTTCCTTTAGTGATGACCCTTGGCTCGGTTTCTGACTGTGCTCTTGTCTTCTCCTCTGACCTATTGCATCCTGACTGTTCCTCTAGTGATGACCCTTGGCTCGGCTCCTGACTGTTTTCTTGTCCTCTGACCTGTCACATCCTGACTGTTCCTCTAGTGATGACCCTTGGCTCGGCTCCTGACTGTTTTCTTGTCCTCTGACCTGTCACATCCTGACTGTTCCTCTAGTGATGACCCTTGGCTCGGCTCCTGACTGTTTTCTTGTCCTCTGACCTGTTGCATCCTGACTGTTCCTCTAGTGATGACCCTTGGCTCGGTTCCTGACTGTGCTCTTGTCCTCCGACCTGTCGCATCCTGACTGTTCCTTTAGTGATGACCCTTAGCTACATTCCTGACTATTCTCTTGTGTTATCCTCTGACCTGCTGCGACCTGAATGCTCTTCTAGTGATGACTCTTAGCTCTGTTCCTGACTACGCTCCTGTCTCATCCTCTGACCTCTCACATCCAGAATTTCCATACTTTCTTGCAGTGGTTTACGGTAATGGATCGTGAAGATTGCTTAGACTCTGCGCCCCATTCTAGCCAGTCCTGATCTCCAAAAAGAGACATTAGATGTAGTCATCTCGTGCTGGTGACTTGCTGGTTTGTGCGCTGAGGTGGTATAACAGCCGCAATGACATCCAGTTAGAGGACAGCGTTGACAGAACACGTATAACATTCCCTCTATCTCCGACATGTCATTTCCCAGCTGCACAGAAGCCAACCACCATCAAACGTCTTCTCAATGAGTCTTCTGATGTCCACAAAGAGCTCGGAGAGGACGACTCCCCATCTCATTTAGATAAGACGCTTCTTAATTAAACTTCCAGTCCTTTCTTAATACAAGATCCAATATTTCACGGCTAAGTAAACCTACACAGGATTGACACTTTACAGTGAGAAAAATTAATTTTCACATAAAGTTGAGAAGTCGACTCACAAATTTGTCAAGGAAAAAGGAAAAGTTAACTCATTATGAGGAAAACAAAATCTTATCCTTCATCTTTTTGAGTAACCGGGTTTGGACGTTTGGCAGGTCGGAGATGGTAACCAATGTTCAATGTCCGGAAGAGTTGGCAAATTTCCTGGACTCTTGGTCATATCATACGTGAAATGGGCATTTAATGTGCCGGTCATGTAACAAAAAAGGGGCCAAAGGGGCTCTAAAAATAAGGGGAATAACTACTCGAAAATTTTTGCTCACCAGGCAAGTATGATTCCTGTCTCCTGCCTGCCCTGACCTGCTACCCGCCTCAACCCCATCGCCATCTGTACACGAATTCTACCCACCATCATGGTACCATGTCTTGGTGTGATTGGATCAGTTCATGTTAGTTGTTGCGGACAGAGACTAGTCTATAGTAGATTTCCTGCAAAGAAGTTCAGATCTCTTAGGCCTCGCACCCACGACCGAACGTTCAGACCAAGGGTTGTCCAATTTCTTAACACAATGCCCTTGGATGACATCTGAGTATCTTCCACTATGCATGAATTTCAATATAGGGTTCCGTTCCGATAGGATAAGAGCTAAGGAATCCCTGTCAGAAGAACATCAGGCTCCACATGCATTCATGAGCATGAGGCCTAAGACTTCCCTTGGGTAACTAGATCTGTTGCAACCCATTGGGTCCAAATGATGTCCATCAAGGTGGGTGACAATGACACCCGTTCTGCTGTTTCCTCTCTCATACTCTTTCCATAATCCCTATTCAGAAATTAATAGCCCAAAGATTTCCTTCAGAGAAGTCTAGAAACACGCGAGCGTCCTCCGCCCGACTGCCCACATCGCCAATCAGGGAGTATTTTGGCAGAGTGGCGGCTTTTGGGAGACCACCAAGCCATAACCTGAGTGAACTCCTCGTCTTAATTATTTCTTCTCGGTTATTTGCACATAACAGGCCCCGGGCCGGCACTCCAGAACCCTCCGTCGTGTTTATTGATTCTGGAAATTTACATATCCGCCGTGATTAACGAACGAGAAGAGACGGAATAATCGCTCTCCGACAAAAACTCTGCCAGGCAGGGAACTATTAGCACTTGAGAAATGGCCGGCTGTGAGATCATATTATTTCTCATGATAAACATCTTGATTAAAGTGATTAGTTAAACTTTCTCAAGTTCCTCAAGGCGGTCGGTGAAGTGGACGTCGGAGGCATTTTCATCTTTGGAGGAAATTAACTGGAGTCTTAAAGGGAGTGCAGACAAGCTTCTCATGCATTCTAGCTGTTCGGTACACTCGGGGTGTGGTTTCGCCTATCGGACATCCCATATTCCACATCTATTTGACAGATTTTTCACATAATTGTTATACAAATAGTTTTTCAACGTCTCACCCCAATGCATTGTCATCCAATTGCACAACAAACTATTTGGAACCAATAATGGCAGCCATATTGTTATCGAGCATCCACCAAGTCTTGGAACGTGCACTTTCTCCACAGCGAGGAGCAGAATGTCCCCCTAGGAGTCATTCCTACCAGTGCATCGATCGTTTTACAGATAATATACAGAGATCGTCTGCCTTCCTCATTTGGTTTTGTGATAGTATACTGCCAACGAAATCCCGTCAGGTCCCATCACAGGTTTGTGTTGTACTGTGAAATCCCTTCGGTCTCAGAGGCCTGATAAGGAAGTCTATCTACAAAAGTGTACAGAGCTGCTCAGTATGTAGAGATGTGAAAAAAGTACAACGGAGCCTCCTAAACAGAAATAGAAAAATGACCGCATTGTTATATGCGCACAATAGTACTATATAATGTTTTATTCTTTCAAGATACTATGCCCTATTTGTAATATAATAATAATAATAATAATAATAATTAATAATATAACTACTATAATACTGCTCCTATGTACAAGAATATAACTACTATAATACTGCCCCCTATGTACAAGAATATAACTACTATAATACTGCTCCTATGTACAAGAATATAACTACTATAATACTACTATGTACAAGAATATAACTACTATAATACTACTCCTATGTACAAGAATATAACTACTATAATACTGCTCCTATGTACAAGAATATAACTACTATAATACTACTCCTATGTACAAGAATATAACTACTATAATACTGCTCCTATGTACAAGGATATAACTACTATAATACTACTCCTATGTACAAGAATATAACTACTATAATACTGCTCCTATGTACAAGGATATAACTACTATAATACTGCTCCTATGTACAAGAATATAACTACTATAATACTACTCCTATGTACAAGAATATAACTACTATAATACTGCTCCTATGTACAAGGATATAACTACTATAATACTACTCCTATGTACAAGAATATAACTACTATAATACTACTATGTACAAGAATATAACTACTATAATACTACTCCTATGTACAAGAATATAACTACTATAATACTGCTCCTATGTACAAGAATATAACTACTATAATACTACTCCTATGTACAAGAATATAACTACTATAATACTACCTCCTATGTACAAGAATATAACTACTATAATACTGCTCCTATGTACAAGGATATAACTACTATAATACTGCCCCTATGTACAAGAATATAACTACTATAATACTGCCCCTATGTACAAGAATATAACTACTATAATACTGCTCCTATGTACAAGAATATAACTACTATAATACTGCTCCTATGTACAAGAATATAACTACTATAATACTACCTCCTATGTACAAAAATATAACTACTATAATACTGCTCCTATGTACAAGAATATAACTACTATAATACTATTTCCTATGTACAAGAATATAACTACTATAAATACTGCTCCTATGTACAAGAATATAACTACTATAATACTGCTCCTATGTACAAGAATATAACTACTATAATACTACCTCCTATGTACAAGAATATAACTACTATAATACTGCTCCTATGTACAAGGATATAACTACTATAATACTACCTCCTATGTACAAGAATATAACTACTATAATACTGCTCCTATGTACAAGAATATAACTACTATAATACTATTTCCTATGTACAAGAATATAACTACTATAATACTGCTCCTATGTACAAGAATATAACTACTATAATACTACCTCCTATGTACAAGAATATAACTACTATAATACTGCTCCTATGTACAAGAATATAACTACTATAATACTACTCCTATGTACAAGAATATAACTACTATAATACTACTCCTATGTACAAGAATATAACTACTATAATACTGCTCCTATGTACAAGAATATAACTACTATAATACTGCTCCTATGTACAAGAATATAACTACTATAATACTGCCCCCTATGTATAAGAATATAACTACTATAATACTGCCCCCTATGTATAAGAATATAACTACTATAATACTACTCCTATGTACAAGAATATAACTACTATAATACTATTTCCTATGTACAAGAATATAACTACTATAATACTGCTCCTATGTACAAGAATATAACTACTATAATACTACCTCCTATGTACAAGAATATAACTACTATAATACTGCTCCTATGTACAAGAATATAACTACTATAATACTACTCCTATGTACAAGAATATAACTACTATAATACTACTCCTATGTACAAGAATATAACTACTATAATACTGCTCCTATGTACAAGAATATAACTACTATAATACTGCTCCTATGTACAAGAATATAACTACTATAATACTGCTCCTATGTACAAGAATATAACTACTATAATACTACTCCTATGTACAAGAATATAACTACTATAATACTACTCCTATGTACAAGAATATAACTACTATAATACTACCTCCTATGTACAAGAATATAACTACTATAATACTACTCCTATGTACAAGAATATAACTACTATAATACTACTCCTATGTACAAGAATATAACTACTATAATACTACTCCTATGTACAAGAATATAACTACTATAATACTACCTCCTATGTACAAGAATATAACTACTATAATACTACTCCTATGTACAAGAATATAACTACTATAATACTGCTCCTATGTACAAGAATATAACTACTATAATACTGCTCCTATGTACAAGAATATAACTACTATAATACTGCTCCTATGTACATGAATATCACTTCTATAATACTACTCCTATGTACAAGAATATAACTACTATAATACTGCTCCTATGTACAAGAATATAACTACTATAATACTACCTCCTATGTACAAGAATATAACTACTATAATACTGCTCCTATGTACAAGGATATAACTACTATAATACTACCTCCTATGTACAAGAATATAACTACTATAATACTGCTCCTATGTACAAGAATATAACTACTATAATACTATTTCCTATGTACAAGAATATAACTACTATAATACTGCTCCTATGTACAAGAATATAACTACTATAATACTACCTCCTATGTACAAGAATATAACTACTATAATACTGCTCCTATGTACAAGAATATAACTACTATAATACTACTCCTATGTACAAGAATATAACTACTATAATACTACTCCTATGTACAAGAATATAACTACTATAATACTGCTCCTATGTACAAGAATATAACTACTATAATACTGCTCCTATGTACAAGAATATAACTACTATAATACTGCTCCTATGTACAAGAATATAACTACTATAATACTACTCCTATGTACAAGAATATAACTACTATAATACTACCTCCTATGTACAAGAATATAACTACTATAATACTACTCCTATGTACAAGAATATAACTACTATAATACTACTCCTATGTACAAGAATATAACTACTATAATACTACCTCCTATGTACAAGAATATAACTACTATAATACTACTCCTATGTACAAGAATATAACTACTATAATACTACTCCTATGTACAAGAATATAACTACTATAATACTACTCCTATGTACAAGAATATAACTACTATAATACTACCTCCTATGTACAAGAATATAACTACTATAATACTACTCCTATGTACAAGAATATAACTACTATAATACTACTCCTATGTACAAGAATATAACTACTATAATACTACCTCCTATGTACAAGAATATAACTACTATAATACTGCTCCTATGTACAAGAATATTACTACTATAATACTGCTCCTCTGTACAAGAATATAACTACTATAATACTGCCTCCTATGTACAAGAATATAACTACTATAATACTACTCCTATGTACAAGAATATAACTACTATAATACTGCTCCTATGTACATGAATATCACTGCTATAATGCTGTCTCCTCTGTCTCAGGTTTCCATGCTTCTATGTATAATTCCGGTGACTATTGTAGTATGAATGTGATATTTTCCTGTTACTTGCACTGTCAGATCTGTCGCGCTCCTCCTCTCATGTGTTCACTTGTGTCCCTTTCAATGCTTCCATGTTAAAATGTTGATGAATGTAATATACCGCAGGCGACTCTGTAATTCTCGCCACCCTGAATTTTTCATAAGTGCCCCTTATTATAGCAGCTATATGACAACCCTAATGAAAATTTCTAATGAAATCCACATACGCACGAGGCCTGATAAGACACCTTCAATCATTTTCTACCGAGTTGTTAGGAGTTCGATATGGCTGTCCTGTGGTGGCCATTTTGGATGCCACCCAGCTTTCCCGCACAGTAGTAAATGGTTAAATAGAGGACGATTGATGTTGGTGTTGCAGCTTGTGGCCTGTACCGAGGATTTCAGAACATAATTAGATCTCAGAAGACGTCTGGACGATTATTTTCAGATAATCTTGAGAATTAAAATTAAAATTGCAGACTCTGGCGCACCATATGGCGAGATCCCCGCGCAAACGTTGTGTGGGCTCTTATTTAACTGCGGGCATACGTTTCATGATGTCTCAGGAAGTTTACCTTCACAAAAAAAAAAAAACCCCACTCGAAACAACCAAAAATTAATAATTTGGTAATTAAATTAGAATGAAGAGATCTTATTAACCCTTTAGAGGTAGAAAGCTTCATATAGCAATGTAGCTTTCTGCAGCCACGTATGGGTTGGCTGCTAGAGGGGGTGTCCAACAAGCTCATGCCCCAAAAATGGCCAAAATTACCCCATAATTGGCCATTTATTTTAATGGCCACCATGTAATGTTTCAATTCCCCTGTAAGGACATGGGCGACAGGGTAGGCACAGCGGGATAGGTATGACTTTTTGGATAGAAGTTACCCTAAGACTGGCCCTACAAAGGTGATGTGAATCATAGCACTGCCCCCATGTCCTCCGCCAGTCTACCCCAAGGCCCAATTCATATCTGCACATGGGAGTCTGCTTAGGAACCCCCCGAATGGAAACCGAAACCGCATAAAAAAGCAATTACCTTAGGAATCCCGTGAACCCCATAGACTATAATGGGGGTCTGTGTGGTTTGCACTCGGTTCCCGCACCAAACAGCCGATCTGTGCAGGACCTCGACCAATCAGATAGGTCATCAGTATCCAACTTTTCTGGGTCGTGGACAACCCCTTTAAGCTGCAACTTGTCTGGTGCATGTAATGTATGCCGCACGTCTCATCGTGCCCGCACAAGCTATCCCCAGACCGACACCTTATATTAATGCCGGTCCGCGCCTCGCGTCTATTTATAGCCCTCACTCGCCCCAATCCAGTTAGTTCAGCAAAGACAAAATTGATCTTTGTGTTCCCGAGCCCGCTCATTAGATATATAAACATCCCATTCTCAGGGCACCGCCGCGTCTCCGGGGAGCGCCCGCAGCCGTGTGTCTTGTAGTGGCAGAGATACTAAAGAGAAGCGAGTGTTTTATTTTATTGCTTTCGTCTCATTGGAATCTTCCGCAGCGTTTAGAAGCGAAATTTCCATCTTCTCCATAAATTGAAAGGAGAAGAAGAAAAATGACGGGGAGCGTGAGGCATGGGTGTAATACCGCCATTCATTTGGACCGTACAGTACCGGCTGTGCTCAATTGCCTCCTGTGATTTGTGAACAAGCCTCATGTTTAGAGATAAAAGGTTTGTTTGCTGCCGATGCCGGCGCCATATATTATCACGAGGACTGAATTGTAAGCAGGGACTCGCGGCTTTGGCCTCGGCGTCACCTATAGCCAGTCATACGCTTATCTATAGTCCATCCATTCTGCTTGTAACCTTGTCTGTAAGGGTCAATGGCTGATAACTCCTGCTATTACCGAAATCTATGGGGAATAGGAGGAAGATCCATCTCCCATTGACAATATTGCTTTCTATACCAGAGGGATAATATTAGAGGAAATTCCCCGGATACTCATATTCCTCAGACTTGCCGGAGTCTTAATTGAATCATTTTATTCATTTGCGGCCTAAATATACAATATACATCAAGAAAGGGTTAACGATAGGTTAATGAATTACAATATGTTATATACTATTATATTATCTTATGCTAAATTATTCCCCGAGCCCCAATAGATTACAATGGCAGATGTGTTACTGATCCCGGAGCACTTACTTGCTATCTGTATGAGGTGTACTCTCCTGAGGAACTTATTTCATACCCCCTGAGTGCACCATCTTGTCCCAGTCCCTAATCCTAACCTCTTAAAGGCCAGTAGCACCTAGTCATTTTGCCTTCCTCCATTTGCCTTCTGACCTGGGTTTCCTGGAGCAACAAGGTCCTTTAGGTACCAGTAAGCTGCAATGTTTTCTTCTGTTCTACTGTATATTTTTGGCAGTCCGCCATCTTGCCTTCATTGACATAACTGCTACCTGTTATAAGCTACTGCCTGTCTATCATGGTGCCTGGACTGTGCCAACTTCAGCCTGCGCAGCCAACATACTTTACCTGACCATGACTTGTCTACCATTGTGAACATACTCTGCCTGTCCTGACCTCAACCTTTCTTCCAGTGTGAACATACTCTGCCTTTCTTGACCTCAGCCTGTTTACCATTGTGAACATACTCTGCCTGTCCTGACCCACTGCCTATCTACCATTGTGAACATACGCTGCCTGTCCTGACCCACTGCCTATCTACCATTGTAAACATATTCTGCCTGCCCTGACCCACTGCCTTTCTACCATTGTGAACATACTCTGCCTGTCCTGACCCACTGCCTATCTACCATTGTGAACATACTCTGCCTGTCCTGACCCACTGCCTATCTACCATTGTGAACATACTCTGCCTGTCCTGACCTTAGTCTGTCTACCATTGTGAACATATTCTGCCTGTCCTGACCCACTGCCTATCTACCATTGTGAACATATTCTTCCTGTCCTGACCTGCTAGCCATCGTGCTAGTCATTTATGGAGGTAGCAACCTGGGGATTCCTAAAAGTCCATTCCTCCTTACGGTGGTAGAACTCAAAGTACCTTAGACTCTGATATCTGGTTTATCCCAATGTCAAGTCTATAGCAACCTGGTGGGTCATATAGTCTCCAGTATCGTCATGGCCAATCCAGTTCAGGAACTGAATGCAAGAACTACAGTACAAACTGACACTGACAACGACTTGGAATATGGATAGGAATCTAACACCATTGCTATTGAAGCAACTACTGTACATTTTAATGTTGTTTGCATTGCTGTTGTCTGCTGCAGATTGTGAAATATTAATGTATAATGTCTGGGATATGTGTCTAGCGGCCCTAATGGAGTCTCCTCAGCTCAGCGTACACCATAGGAGGATTTTACATAACAATACAAGCTTGTGATTATTCATCAGCATACGACTCCCAGCCCGAAGGCTTAGTGCGCCAGCTGCGGGTTTATTAATCTATTGCATCATTATTTTACTTTCTCCATCTAAGACAATTTCGTCTGGTAATCGAGTCCTCATTCATCTGGTGGGAGGCGTCGTGTACATAACCTGCAGATCTATGACGGCCCGCCTGCACCGCTGCCTGGTGTTCATGCCCACTTATACCTGTCGGTACGATCTCTCCTTTGGTTCATTCTGACTCTTCTTCAACAGATGATCAGACCTGTCGAGGTTCAGTGCCCAAACCTTACGTTCTTAGGGAAGATGAGTTGCCGCCACAAGTATCTGACAGTGTCCTTTACCCAAAAAGAAGAAGGAGATTTATTTCGAGGTTATTGCCTTTCATGATTATGAAGCAGGTTGTTGTCCGGTAGAGAGGTCCTAGGTGTGGGTCTGGAAGGGTTCAGGTGGTGAGGCCACTGTGAGGTATACAGGATTCTGGAAAAGAAATCCTCCTCCTCCTCGATGAGTATATAGGGCACTACGTTCCAAAAGCTAACACTAGTGCAAATTCTTCTCTTCCACCAAGGATGACTCATTTGCATATCTCTTTCCTGGCAATGTTCCTTGGGAAAAAAGTATGCAAATTAGCTGTCCTCCAGGGGCGGGGCTAAAGAGACAGTTTTCGACCCTCTGGTAGAGAGCTAATGTGTAAGCTGAACCTTATAGCTGAGGAACAAGTGACCCTACTGGAGATCTTACTTCACATCCTTGACCCAAATAAGTCGATGAACAAGCAAGCCTACTGGAGCTTGGCCTTACTTTGCAATACCTTTCTCCTTGCTCTGGAGAGGGGAGATTTGCATTGATTCTCATGCTACTCAGTATGAGAGGAGACAGGACAAACCCCAGCTTTGGCCACTTTCTTGAAGGGTCTTGCGTCCTACCACTCTTGAACCAAGTGACAACCAGTAGTCTTCTTCTCCCGTTAATATTCATTCCTTTCCATTTGAGCTAAGTCTTTTCGTATTATGTCCAAAATATGGTCTAACTGCATCAGGGTTACTTGGTCTTTAAGAAGGTTCTCCAGTAGATAAGATCTCCAGTATCTACAGTATGGCCACCTAGTCTTCAAGAAGGTCCATGTGATTCAGTCAAGAATCCAAAATAAGATCTCCAGTATCTCCAGTCAGGCCACCTAGTCTTCAAGAAGGTTCACCTGATTCAGTCAAGAATCCAAAATAAGATCTCCAGGATCTCCAGTATGGCCATCTAGTCTTCAAGAAGGTTCACCTGATTCAGTCAAGAATCCAAAATAAGATCTCCAGGATCTCCAGTATGGCCATCTAGTCTTCAAGAAGGTTCCCCTGATTCAGTCAAGAATCCAAAATAAGATCTCCAGGATCTCCAGTCAGGCCATCTAGTCTTCAAGAAGGTTCCCCTGATTCAGTCAAGAATCCCAGTTAATATCTGGAGTATTTCCTCAAGGGTCACTTGGTCTTCAAAAAGGTTCACTTGATTCAGTGAAAAAGGTAAGATCTCCAGTATCTCCAGTCAGGCCGCCTAGTCTTCAAGAAGGTTCACCTGATTCAGTCAAGAATCCAAGTTAAGATCTTGGGTATTTCCACGAGGGTCACTTGGTCTTCTAAAAGGTTCACTTGATTCAGTCAAGAATCCAAGTTAAGATCTTGGGTATTTCCACGAGGGTCACTTGGTCTTCTAAAAGGTTCACTTGATTCAGTGAAGAATCCAAGTTAAGATCTCCAGTATCTCCAATAACGTCAGGAGCCAGAGGTTATTGTATCTGAAGATCTCCTGTAAGTACTTCATACACTTCTAGCATTACATAACATAGGCATACTGTATATAGCGCTAGAATGACGTCTATGGATAATACAGGCAATTCTTGACTCATCATAATTATCTTTAGCGATGTAGAGACGTCCTGTCAGGGGTCACTTATTAATACTCCTGCACAGAGCTTTACTTCTGGAAATGTGAATTTAGGAAAGTAATTCTGTGTATAAATCCCCGGGGTATGAGTCAGTGTAGACTTCTCAGCTTTAGATTAGACTTTATGTATTCCTGTTATATTAGGTGTGAGGATATACCAACAGAAGGAAAGATCCGTAGTGGCAGCAACTAATTGAAGAGACGAGTGCCATATCAACATAGTGTGTAGTTATATATAATGTCATATCCTTCTATCTATCTATCATATCCATTATCTGTCTCCTGTCTGTCTATATAGAAATAGAACAATACAGCAACACTGTGCACATATAGATAAACTAATATGGTCTTTATCTATCTATCTATCTTCTATCTATCTATCTATCTATCTATCTATCTATCTATCTCTCTATCTATCTATCTATCTCCTATCTATCTATCTATCTATCTCCTATCTATCTATCTATCTATCTATCTATCTCCTATCTATCTATCTATCTATCTATCTATCTATCTATCTATCTCCTATCTATCTATCTATCTATCTATCTATCTATCTATCTATCTATCTATCTCCTATCTATCTATCTATCTATCTATCTATCTATCTATCTATCTCCTATCTATCTATCTATCTATCTATCATCTATCTATCTATCTATCTATCTATCTATCTGCTATCTATCTATCTATCTATCTATCTATCTATCTATCTAATTATATGTATCTAGCTGTCTCTCCAGCATAGGGTTAAGCCATATTTCCCCCCTACAGAATATAATACTCACTTGTCATTGATGTAAACACACAATGTTCCCAATAATCCATTATTGTTTTGTTACAAACAATGAATCATAAATTATTGATAGCGAGTGTTACATCTCCGAGCAGGAAAACAAACCGCAGCCCTGGAACTGATGCGGTATTATCACACAATGCATTGTATTCATATCTCACATACGGACACCATGAGGGATGTGAGACAAACCGACAAGCGGCAGCTACTCATGGAGGGATAGCCCCTGTTGCGAGGATTGGAAGGTTTTCTCCACTAAATTGTTAGAAGGGTTCCCAAACATTAAGCTGGTCCCTGGGTTCTCTGCTGCTGGGACCTCCAGGTATCCAGTATCCCAACAGAAAATGTTCAATTTCCCTGCAGTGCCTCCGCAGGCGACATGAAGCATTACACAGATTTATGTAATAGGTGGATGTGGCAGGTGTATTACCTCACGTGTGGGAGAACCTGCATTCTAGGCCTGGAGATCAGGAGCAGGTGGAATTTATTAAGACTGCCAGTCTTTGTCAGTTCTCCCACTGACCCATGATACTCTGGCTTCTTAAAGGGGTTTTCCAGGCTTAATAATCGATGGACTATTCTAAGGATAAGACCTGAAAACCGCCATTAATAATTCTGGCGCATCTTGGGTGGTCCCATGTGCCAGAATTGACATCTACACCAGTCAGGGAACACATTCCTTTAAAAATGCCTGCATGGCGATTGATACCTTCAAAAGGGTTGTTCAAGACTTGATATAGATGACCTAGGCATCTGCCCAGTGTAGGGAGCCAGAAACAGCTCCGTATACTGTGTAATGTCCATGCTACTCTACCTAAGCTTACACCCTCCAGCAACTGAGACTCTGACCTCATCAATCTTGATGAACTCTTCTAAGGAGAGGCCATTAAATCTTGGACAAGCCCTTAAAGGGGACCATACACGACTTCCAGCTACTATAACTCTTTGTATCATTCAATAGGTTCCCCTCCACTGATTACAGCACAGTTGGAATTTTTTCTCTAGCCCCCGCCATTCCTGAGCAATCAGTGTAGTTAGTGTCAGCACCCGATTTGGTCTTTAGGCTCTCTACTGCCAGGTCCTGGGCTGGAGCGGGTAGTCTGGGACCGCCCACCTGAAAATAGAAAAAAAAAAATCAGAAACTAACTGCTGTTATTGCTTTGGAACAATAAGGGCTAGAGAAAAAATTCCAACTGTGCCAGAATCAGTGGAACGGGGGCTATTAAAGGATGCAAAGAGTTGGAGGAGGTAAAAGTCCCCTTTAACTGTTTCTTTAGCCAACTTTATTTACAATTGCGGATTCCTCTCTACTTTGAGAACTTCTCCCTCCGCAGTCACGAGGAGGTAACCTATTCCATCTTATTGTTCGGTCATATTTCCTTCGCCTTCATCACTTTCTTGGAGTCTCCTCCGCATAGATTTACAGCATTCTCTATCCCCTGCGCCTATTAGACTTACAACCTCCGTGTCAGCCAGGCGATTTTCATCCCTCACTTTGGCGTGATTTGTAAAGCGAGCGGCTCCACGAGATGGGATTGTTTTATAGACGGCTGGATCCCGCCCGTCAGCCGCGGCACAGCTGGCATTATGCAATCCGGGCCGTTCAGTAAATCTCCAGAAAATGGAGTGAGTGGTGAGAAAATAAAGAGACTTATTATGTAACATTCCTTGTTATGTTGTCAATCTGCGTCCCCCGTGCTGAGGGAGACAATAGGCAGAGCCGGTATACGCAATGACTCCGCGTATACAACCGCGCCTGAGACTTTGGATCCGGAGCTAATAACCTATAATAATGCCTTGCTGACATGTAAATGACCAAAGTGGTGCGTGGGAGAGCCAATATGGCCGCAGCATGAGCCCCATGTCATGTGGGCCTACAATGACCAGGACGCCCTGATTAGTCTTCAGTTGTCATCGCATGCTGGGACTTGTAGTTCACCCCCATCTTTCTGAATGATGACTGCATTTATAGGAACAGCAGTGTTATCCAGTATGTGCCCCCTTTTATTGTCACATCATTTTTAGTTGCTGATAAATTCCTTATTATATCTTTATAGAGCCTTATTTTCTGGCACAAAGCTCCAAACCCCCTGCAAAGACAAAGAGCTATACGATAATATTCTGACTGCTTGCAGCCACCACTAGGGGTCGCTTAGGAGTCTACTGCGGACAGTTTATAGATTAATCTCAGTAGTAAAGCTCCCCCTAGTTGTGGCTATACAGAGCTAGAAATTTAATGAGGTTTTGCACAGATTTTTAGATTGAAGACACCCATTTCTGGCACCCTTCCTGATCAGCTGATAAGCCGGAGTATTAGTAATCAGACCCCAACCGATCTGATACGATACAGATGACCTATCCCGACTATTAGCATAAAAATCTCAGAAAACTGCTTTTGCATGATAGTTGTAAAAATCGTAGGTCGTCCTTTTAATGTATAGAGACAGGAGGACCTGGTGGAATGAGCAGGAAGCAGACAGCGCCGTTCTTTATGTAGTGCACAGGCCAGGTACTGCGGATCAGTCCCCATTCACCTGGATGAAACTAAGCTGCATTATCTTGGTTCCACCATTGCACCAGCGCTGTCTGCTTCATGCTCCATTCTCTGTGTGTCAGACCCCCACCAGTCTGCTGTGTCTTAACCTTAGATTATATCTAATTTGTAGCTGGAAGACCCCTTTAATGACTTGGCTGATTAGATATTTTAATATATATATATATATATATATATATATATATACTGTGCACCTGCGCCCTCTGCATCATATCAGCATTTCCAGAAGGCTTATAAAGTTATCGCTCTTCTGGTTATTTGATGATGAATGTCGCAGTCCTGTAAGGCGAGATAAGTTGGAGCCTGCGGCAGCTGAGAGTGATGTGCTATGGACACGTGGGCGCAGGATGGTGGCAGCGGGGCGCTTGGTAAGTGCGGTCCTGACAGTGCGGGGTGATGGGCCGGTGCAGCGGTATTTCCATCTATAGTCAAGGAGCATACTCTTAAAGCTGTTTAGACAATTAAAGGCGCGCCCGCAGGGTCATATATGGTTTTATTACGGGGATGGTAATATGTAACGTGATACAGACTACCATGCCCTTATGGAAATACCATAAAAAAGGACCGGTCGCCTCTCCTGACATATTTGTTTTACTAAATCCTTGCATTCCCCATAAAACAACAATTTCGAAGAATTTTGAATTGTGCTTTTCCTCCGTTATTCCTCCTGGAAATTTTTTTGTCGCCGTTCCTCTTCTCAAAAGGAGATGTCTCTACTAGAGATGAGCGAGTACTGTTCGGATCAACCGATCCGAACAGCACGCTCCATAGAAATGAATGGATGCGCCTGGTACTTCCGCTTTGACGTCGGCCGGCCGCTTAACCCCCCGCGTGCCGGCTACGTCCATTCATTTCTATGCGAGCGTGCTGTTCGGATCGGCTGATCCAACCTGTTACCCCTCAGTTACCAATGTATTCATAAATTTCCCTGAGGAGTTACAGAGGAATAACATGATAGAAATCTAAGAATTCAATCGTTTCATGGGGAACACAGGTATCTACTAACACTGACGTGTCAGGATGTCTTTAAAGGGTTTAAATAAAGTTTATTCACTATAAATTGAAATTTTCGTATTCGTTCTTTATCAATTTCTCGCGATTTTCCGGATTTTTCCTCACAGAGTAACCTTCATCACATATACAAATCTTTCCCAGTCACATGTCCGGCTCCTGTGTATAAGTCCTCTAACTACCCAGCTTTCCCAGAACCAGATAAACAGTGCGTGAAATTATAAATCTACAGAACACGGCGACTATTCCGAATGTATTCTTCCACTTTGTCTTCCTATAAAACCGCCGATGTCCAGCGCCTGCTGATAGAGCGCACACCTATGCAGTAGAGAAGGGGCGGCCATTTTGTCTTGAAGACTCCTCAGGTTGCCATGGTAACAGTAAATCTCCGCGCTTCTTTCTAGCACCCTTTTGACAGATTGCAGTTCAGATTGCCCTGACAGGACGCTTGTTTGCCGGAGCAATAACCTATTTCTACCGGCCCCATGGCGCCACGTAAATAAGAAAAATAGTTTCTTCCATCTACCTTGATCAAATCATGTTTGCTTCCCATAAAGCGGCGTCATAGCAGCGCGCTGTCGCCGAGCCAGCGTATTGTTATATCCTATCGCCTCAGAGATCACCTATAGAGAATAATATAGGATAACCGCTCTTATAGTCGCGCCCAACGCCTGCAATTCCGGCAACTACTCCATTTTCTCTGCACTGTTTTTGATATTGGGGGGTGTCATGTGACAGTATTCAGGGTATCTTTGGATTTTAATACTCAAATTTTTACTTGGGGCTACGCTCTTGAACGCCATTGCCGTCTCCACTATTGTAATATGCTAGGACTTGTAGTTTTACAGAGGAATTCCAAATTTCGGTGGTCTCGCTTATATCATGGCCGCCGGGTATCACTTTAGAGGCTTAGGACGAGACCTGAGAGGGTGGAGCATGATGTAAAGCTACGGTATATATCCTATATTATATTATAGGGTATACGGACTGCGGGATTCTGGGGGTAACTGCTTTTTAAGAGGACTGAGTTCCCATTTTTCAGATCCCCAAGAAGATATCTGAATGCAGAGCTCCCAACACCCCCATATTCCGCGGGACAGTCCTGATTTTAGACTCCTGTCCCACGGTCCCGCACGGTTATCGCATGTCCCGCTTGGTCCCTGAAGTGTTTTACTTATTAACAAACATTCCCCCCGATCACCTCTGCTCTGTTGTAACTGGGATAAGAGCAGAGGGCGATCAGGGGAAAGCTTGTACTACTGTACTCAGAAGGACCTGTGTGATGTCAGACGTCACACGATTAGGCGGGCGCGTCTTAGTATTCTGTGCAGTCCAGCAAGAGATGTAGGGATGTGTGGTCTAAGGTACTGGCGGGGGGATGTGAGATGCAGAGTGGACTGTGTCTGTGATGGGGAGATGTGGCGTTCAGGGTGTACTGTGGGGGGATGTGGAGTGCAAGGTCGACTGTGTGTGGGGGAGAGATGTGGGGTGCAGGTTGGACTGTGTGTGAGGGGGATATGTGGGTTTCAGGGTGTAATGTGGGGGATGTGGAGTGCAAGGTTGACTGGGTGGGGGAGATATGTGGGGTGCAGTGTGTACTGTGTGTGAGTGAGATGTGGGGTGCACAGGTGTACTGTGGGTGTACTGTGAAGGTAGAGATGTGGGGTGCAGGGTGTACCCAATGAGCAAAGAATGGGAGTGGGTGGAGTCAATTTAGAAGTGGGTGGAGCTAAATTTGGCACGGCCTGCCCACATTTTGTCCCTCTTTCTATCCTTTAAAAGTTGGGAGGTATGCGAATGCAGGTGTGAACACAACATAATTTGGTATCTGTTCCCCCAGTGATTGGTTTGATCAGTGATTATAATCTGGCCAGAAAGTGTTCAAATTCCCAGCAGTGCCCCCACAGGAGAAAAGAAGTATTACACCGTTCTCATTTAAATCAGTAGGCTGCAATGTGTTATCAGGCTGGGCACTAGCTAATAAATTAGGGTGCTAAGCAGGGAGTGGGGGTGGGGGCACACCTATCATATAAGCTTACAGTAGGAATACCCCTTTAAGTGCTGGTGGAAAGTAACTATGTCCTTGTTTCCTTACGTAGGGCTGAATGGGGCAGATTTATATTGCCTTATATGCCCATTATCTGGGTGCAAGGTATAAAAAATTGCAATATTTTTGTTCTTTGCACCCCTCTCACCACTTTCTCAAAAACGGGGGTGTACAGGGGGACAGGGACATTGGTCTCAATAAATCTTCCCCATTGCTCAGCATTCATTATTGTTGTATTATTGTGTTTTTTGGCATAAATGAACTATTAACCCCTTGATTTCCGAAAGCGTTCTGAAATGACAGCAGCTTGCTCTGTGCTTGCCTAAAACTTTTGCACCACACTGTAAGTTTTTCTCCCCGCCGCACATAATAGACGACCTCAATACGTTTTTTTTTTCCCCCCTCTCTTTCCTGCCATCTGATGGGAGCTTTGATCTTTCGGGACATTTTCGTCTGATATCTGAGTCTGGCGCTTTTATTTCTTCTCTCAGAATGACGATGACTTTTTTTTTTTTTCCACCATCAGAAGCGATTATTTTTTTCGTCTTCCTGACGCCGGCTGTCACCGGGTTGGTTAATTAATAAGCTGGCGCCTCGTGACATAAATAGGTGCGAAGCTAAACCTAAATAATTTAGGAGACGTATATACTGTGCCGAGCGCAGGAGCGGGGGACTTGTTTATTGTAAATAACGCCTCACGAGAAGCGCCAAATTACTCCAGAGATAACACAAAGTAATGTCTGTAATCAGACACGATGGAGACCCCGCGGCGCCCACCCCGTGAATCCTGCCTCATGTGAAACGCCAAGGCAGATGTTTTTTTGCAGCTCATAAAAAAGTGACGAAAAGGTCAAATTTTACATATATATAGAAAATCGGATGTAGAGAGGGATGTGCGCCGAAAACATCAGCGAGAGGAGGTTGTCACGCTGGTGGTTCAAGAGCTAAATCTGGTGCGGACCAAACCACAACTAATGTTTGGGGGGGCAGTCCATCAAACCGGTCCACGAAATGTGTTATAGATAGTGTCGTAACTAGGAATGGCGGGGCCCCGTGGCAAACTTTTGAAATGCCCCCCCCCCTCGATCGACTGACCCCCCCAAACACACACATTCCTTAGAGCACTATTATGCCCCATAGTGGCTACTGGAAAAAGTATTATGCCCTATAGTGGCCCCTGCACACAGTATTATCCCCCATAGTGGCCCCTGCACACAGTATTATCCCCCATAGTGGCCCCTGCACACAGTATTATCCCCCATAGTGGCCCCTGCACACAGTATTATCCCCCATAGTGGCCCCTACACACAGTATTATCCCCCATAGTGGCCCCTGCACACAGTATTATCCCCCATAGTGGCCCCTGCACACAGTATTATCCCCCATAGTGGCCCCTGCACACAGTATTATCCCCCCATAGTGACCCCTGCACACAGTATTATCCCCCATAGTGGCCCCTGCACACAGTATTATGCCCCATAGTGGCCCCTGCACACAGTATTATGCCCCATAGTGGCCCCTGCACACAGTATTATCCCCCTTAGTGGCCCCTGCACACAGTATTATCCCCCATAGTGACCCCTGCACACAGTATTATGTCCCATAGTGGCCCCTGCACACAGTATTATCCCCCTTAGTGGCCCCTGCACACAGTATTATCCCCCATAGTGGCCCCTGCACACAGTATTATCCCCCATAGTGACCCCTGCACACAGTATTATCCCCCATAGTGGCCCCTGCACACAGTATTATCCCCCATAGTGGCCCCTGCACACAGTATTATGCCCCATAGTGGCCCCTGCACACAGTATTATGCCCCATAGTGGCCCCTGCACACAGTATTATCCCCCATAGTGGCCCCTGCACACAGTATTATCCCCCATAGTGACCCCTGCACACAGTATTATCCCCCATAGTGGCCCCTGCACACAGTATTATCCCCCATAGTGGCCCCTGCACACAGTATTATGCCCCATAGTGGCCCCTGCACACAGTATTATGCCCCATAGTGGCCCCTGCACACAGTATTATCCCCCATAGTGGCTCCTGCACACAGTATTATGCTCCACTGTGGACACAAATGAACAATTATTATACTCTGGGGTCTTTTCAGAGCAGTTGTCGCCGGGCCCCCTAATGTCCCGGGCCCTGTGGCAGCTGCTATCCCGGTAGTTACGCCCCTGGTTATAGATTATGCAAAATGGGTGTTCTTGTGATTTTGAGCGTTCCTGAGGGGAATGGGAAAGACATACAAATAGGGAAACGCTATATAAGGGTGCATTCACACTACGGAACGCCAGCGTGTATCACAGCCGTACACGCTTACAGCAGGGCTGCCAAACACTTCCCATTCATTTCTATGGGAGCCGGCATGCGAGCACTCCCCATAGAAATGAATGGGCTGCTTCTTTCACTGCGAGCAGTCCCATTGAAGTGAATGGGAGGTGCCGGCGTGTACGCTCCGGCATGAGCAGAGCTTGCCGTATACGCCGGCACTTCCCATTCACTTCAATGGGACTGCTCACAGTGAAAGAAGCAGCCCATTCATTTCTATGGGGAGCGCTCGTATGCCGGCTCCCATAGAAATGAATGGAGCTGCTTTATACGCCGCTTATTCTGAACGTGTTTTACGTTCAGAATAAGCTTCAGGAAACGTAGTGTGAATGCACCCTAAGAGCTATTTCATTACCAAGAAACTACCCCTATCCAAATTAGAGGGTAACTTTGCTAATTGTTAGGGGTCCCGGGATCAAACCCTGATCAGGAGAACTATAGTGGCAACATGAGCAGCAAAGGGAAACGCCAAGCGCTGGGTGCTGATCCATTCAAGCTGGGGTGCAAAATTATCCCAGCTCTTGTGATCGTAGTTGGACCCCCACCGATCACAAGTCACCCCCCCATCCTTTGGAGAGGGGGTCATTTTTTGTTACTGGTATACCCCTTGAATAGCATTTATTTATTTGTAAGCTAAACCGTAAGTGACAACCAATATGGCTGCACTTATGGATTTTAATTTGCAAAATGGCTGCCGCAGCCCGATATAAGGATGCGAGTATCTTTTTAAGGAAAACAGATATATCGACCAAACTTTGGCTACTGCTCTTCTATGTTCTGTCCTAATGATTGGGATGTTGTCAATTTTGGGTGAAAATCCACTTTCGTTTTCTCCTTGCACAGTAATTAAGGTTTCGCTTTCATTCCAGAAATGGAGGAGCGGCTGCTGCTGGGAGTTGTAGTTCCCCTGCGGAGTGAGTTTTCGCCTTTTTGCCATAGACAACAAACCCAGCCTGACAGCAAGGAATCAATAGTGACTAAATATAGATGAAGCCGGCGACTGATTAATTTCTTATCATCACGTCTTGGTGCGGCTTCGATCCTGAGCAGCGGGGCTCGAAACGATGTTGACGAGATGTATTGATAAGACATTTGAGGTTGTTTTCTGCAGCAGTCATTTCTCCATCTCCGCCGTACTTATTCTGCTGGTCAGAACAGGACCCGAGTGATGGATAATGTCAATTATTAGACACTGAGTGCTTATAAAAGTCTAGTTAAATGGAAATGATTCCGGCTGCCGCGGTCCAAATAATAAATGGGATATATTAAATATTAAGGCTCGGAGCCAAATTTTTTTGACCACAATGTGATTAGACATTCATACTTAATAAAATGTTCAGGCACAAGGCATTGAGGTACGTTTGATAGGTCTATAACAAGGCTGACATTAAACCGATGACATCACTGGGATCAGTGACATCACCAGGACACACTTTGACTGTAGAATTTCAATAGAAATGCTGAGTAGTAGAAAAGATGGGCAGAGCATATCTCTAAGCTGTAAGGAGCTTCTTAGTAGCGGCAGCTGGTTATACCTGATTAAGAGGTTTCCCCCAGGCTCCAAACGTGTTGTACCAGGTTTTTATTGATCTATTGATTTATACAGCTGTAGGTCATGAGTATACTTTAATCACTTTTTGCGTGGGAAGGTTATACCCCCTACGCTAACTAGCTCCCCCCTCCAGTCCTCCAACTTCTAGCACAGGAAGGTCCATCATTACCTGAGAAAATATTGTATAGATGAGAAGCCTGAGCTAGTCACTGCGTACATACATTACATTACTCATCCTGTATTATACTCCAGAGCTGCGCTCACTATTCTGCTGGTACAGTCACTGTGTACATACATTACATTACTTATCCTGTATTATACTCCAGAGCTGCGCTCACTATTCTGCTGGTACAGTCACTGTGTACATACATTACATTACTTATCCTGTATTATACTCCAGAGCTGCGCTCACTATTCTGCTGGTGCAGTCACTGTGTACGTACATTACATTACTTATCCTGTATTATACTCCAGAGCTGCGCTCACTATTCTGCTGGTGCTGTCACTGTGTACATACATTACATTACTTATCCTGTATTATACTCCAGAGCTGCGCTCACTATTCTGCTGGTGCAGTCACTGTGTACATACATTACATTACTTATCCTGTATTATACTCCAGAGCTGCGCTCACTATTCTGCTGGTGCAGTCACTGTGTACATACATTACATTACTTATCCTGTATTATACTCCAGAGCTGCGCTCACTATTCTGCTGGTGCAGTCACTGTGTACATACATTACATTACTTATCCTGTATTATACTCCAGAGCTGCGCTCACTATTCTGCTGGTACAGTCACTGTGTACATACATTACATTACTTATCCTGTATTATACTCCAGAGCTGCGCTCACTATTCTGCTGGTGCAGTCACTGTGTACATACATTACATTACTTATCCTGTATTATACTCCAGAGCTGCGCTCACTATTCTGCTGGTACAGTCACTGTGTACATACATTACATTACTTATCCTGTATACTCCAGAGCTGCGCTCACTATTCTGCTGGTACAGTCACTGTGTACATACATTACATTACTTATCCTGTATTATACTCCAGAGCTGCGCTCACTATTCTGCTGGTGCAGTCACTGTGTACGTACATTACATTACTTATCCTGTATTATACTCCAGAGCTGCGCTCACTATTCTGCTGGTGCTGTCACTGTGTACATACATTACATTACTTATCCTGTATTATACTCCAGAGCTGCGCTCACTATTCTGCTGGTGCAGTCACTTTGTACATACATTACATTACTTATCCTGTATTATACTCCAGAGCTGCACTCACTATTCTGCTGGTACAGTCACTGTGTACATACATTACATTACTTATCCTGTATTATACTCCAGAGCTGCGCTCACTATTCTGCTGGTGCAGTCACTGTGTACATACATTACATTACTTATCCTGTATTATACTCCAGAGCTGCGCTCACTATTCTGCTGGTACAGTCACTGTGTACATACATTACATTACTTATCCTGTATTATACTCCAGAGCTGCGCTCACTATTCTGCTGGTACAGTCACTGTGTACATACATTACATTACTTATCCTGTATTATACTCCAGAGCTGCGCTCACTATTCTGCTGGTACAGTCACTGTGTACATACATTACATTACTTATCCTGTATTATACTCCAGAGCTGCGCTCACTATTCTGCTGGTGCAGTCACTGTGTACATACATTACATTACTTATCCAGTATTATACTCCAGAGCTGCACTCACTATTCTGCTGGTACAGTCACTGTGTACATACATTACAGTATCCTATGACAGTTGTATGGCCAGAAGGACATGCTTGGTGATGTAGTTGTCTGAGGTTACTGTTGTATTCTGTAGAGATCTAGTAACATCTGATATATGGCGGTACGTCTATAGCCCCCCCCTCCCCATACACCGCTATTCTCCTCAGATACTGATTTACAAATCCTCATGACTTAGCGTTTCTGGCTGAATGGAAAATGAGACTCACAAATTCCAGGTTCAATTGCCAGGATGAGATTTTTGGACCTCGCAGGCTCTATTAATTAGACAACAAATTGAGAAGCCCCAGATGGTTCCAGGCTGGCTCCATGTGTTCATTGTCCAAGCCCAATTAGAACGGGGGACTGTGGTATCAATGAAATTATCTTATGGCCGCTGTCTGTATAGCCGTAGCGTAATATTCTGTAGTATGTTACTGATGTAGTAATCTATAGAATGTATACAAATATACAATCATACAGCGTAATATAATCATAGTATATGAGATACTGCAGGTCACGGTAAGGTTGTCCTGGGGTGGGGAGTCTTCTGAACCCCACTTATCTCCTTAAGGCTGAGGCCCCACATCGCAGAAAAGCAGCTTTTTTTGTTGCAGATTTCGTAACATTTTCTTTTAAGCCAATCCAAGTAATGGCCACAAAAGGAATGGGAAATATACTGTATAAGACGCTTCTTATATTGTCCTTACACTTCTCCCTTCTACCCAATCCACTCCTTGGTTTGGCTAAAAAATCAGCAGCAAAATCTGGACCCCAATGTGTGAAACTGCTGCAATTTGGCTGTTTTGCATTACTCAGTGGTTCACCATTCCCGTAGGTATAATTGTCATATTGCAATTTCCAAAATCGTGGAAAATGGAACCCATTGAAGTCAACGGGAGGCTTTTTTTCCACGCGGATACTGACACAGATTCCCAGTCAAAATCCACGCCCAAAAACTCTGTGTGCATTGACCTAAGGCCCAGTTGACACGGGGAGCGGATTTTGGTCCTGAGAGTGACACAATAGGGCCAAAATGCGCCTGCCACGACAGTCGCAGCTTCCCCCTCCGGAGTAGGCTCAAATGAATGGGCCTAGACCGAGGCGGACGCCGGGGCTGAATCAGCTGCGGAGTAAGCCTGAAGAAACGGCTTTTTAAAAAGTTAGCTGGCGGTCTCCATAGACCTCTGTTGTGAGGGGGCGGATTATGACGTGGATTCAGCGCCATAATCCGCCCCCTCTTGCCACGTGTGAAGACCCCGTTCCCAGGATGTAACGCGGTGCTCATTCTGAGTGTCAGAGCGTGGCGCTTCAAAACAGATCCCATTGACTTCAATGGGTGCCGATCTTACGTGCGCTACATATTGAAATCAATGGGAGGCTTTATAACCCATTGATTTCAATGTGTAGCGCACGTAAGCCGGCACCCATTGAAGTCAATGGGATCTGTGTTGAATCGCCTCGCTCTGACACGTGTTTATGTGTCTAAATGAGCGTCGCGTTACTCCGTGGGAACGGAGCCTAATGCTTCAGGAACTGAATAAGACTCACTGGACTAATCCTTTAAGCTGAGATCACACAGAGGTTTTTGGTCAGGAATCCGCCTCAAAATCAGCCTCCAAAAAAAGCCTCATAATATAGTTCTATTGGGAAGCTTTTTTGGAGGATGATTTTGAGGCGGATTCCTGACCAAATTCCTGACTAAAATACTCAGTGTTAACTCAGCCTTAAGGGTCCATTCACATGGATGTTTTGGCGCTGATTTTAACGCTGAATCTGCCTCAGAAAATGAGTGGAAAAAAGATTCCCATTGACTTCAATGGGTTCCTTTTTCCACCGAAAATGGACCCTTACATTCTACTTGGGGGAAATTTTGTGGTGTATGAAAGATCGTAAATAGAGATGAGCAAACACTAAAGTGTCCGAGATTCGAAATCCGATTCGAACAACCGCACACTGTTCGACTGTTCGAACGGATTTCGAACCCCATTATAGTCTATGGGGGGAAATGCTCATTTCAGGGGTAGGCAACATTCGATAAAATCATACTTGCCAAGTCCACGAGTGATGGTCGGGCTGGATTCTGCTTGAAGTCTTCTCCCGGCGCAGGGTCCCCGCGTCCTCTTCCGGTTGGAATTCACTCTGCCTAGGCATCCGGCCTAGGCAGAGCCGACTGCGTGTATGCGTGTGCATGCCCGCACATGCGCAGTCAGCTCTGCCTAGGCCGGATGCCTAGGCAGAGTGAATTCCACCCGGAAGAAGACGCGGGGACCCTGTGCCAGGAGAAGACTTCGGAAAGGTAAGAGAAGAACCAGCGTTGATTGGCAGAATGTATAGCATGTATAGAATGTATAGCATTCTGCCCATCAACGCTGGTTCTGCATCGAACATTAAACTTCGAACAGCTAGTAGTGTTCGATCGAGTACGAGTATTTCGAATACCGTAGTATTCGATCGAACACCTACTTGATTGAACACTACTCGCTCATCTCTAATCGTAAACACACGACTTATAAGAACTTTCTAGATATTTCTTATTCCTTTTCTACCCAGTCTTGGCTTTGGCTAAAAAAAAACACCAAAAAATCCAGAACGTGGAGCCTCAGCCTGAATCCACTGATCTCTTTTTGCGGTTGGTACAGCAAATGCGCTTGGTTTCTTTAAAAGTAGGTGCGGCTTAGTGGGAGGACTACGAAACGTCTTAGAAATTTCCTCTGAGGACCCTTATTTACAGTAAAATTCCTTAAATTATATTTTTCTAAAAAATCGGCAAAATAAATTACAGATTTGAAACCGAAAATGATTTTGTATAATTCGGCGCCCGGTAATTTCCTCCACTCGACCCCTGTTATGCAAGACTCCATTTGATTGTTAGGATGTGACATTATTCCAGGGAGCCGCCAGCAGGGCGCACAATGCAATTTTAAGAAAGCTAAGTAATAATTTGTAATAGTGTTTGGCAACCACTTAGTGGAAGCCGTAGAAAGTCGGCGCGGCTTAACAAATGAAGTCGAGCGAACGTCCTCCGGTGTAGAGAAGCAATGTAACGTGCCTCATTGTTTTTCCTTTAGAGAGCCGATCCGCCAAAGGCCTCGAGCTAGAATTATTCCAGTGTTGGACAAAGGACATTAACAGATCATTGGTCACAGTCGGCCTCTCGTTTGTTCAGCCAGCGGTTTCCGTATCCCAACTGGTACACAAATATCCAAAGGCAACAAACATAAAAGCAATTGAAAAGCCAGTCAGTGTAATGCATACAAATGCGGGGAGGAAAAAAGTGAGAAGGAATGGCTGCATACATATGTAGGAGCCGTCGCCGCGCCGCCGTGATGTGTATGGATGTAGACTCGTTTCTTTATAGGATAACATTGGGTGAACCAAATGGATCAACCAATCAGATTTTGTCTTCTCGTTCCGAAAACAATGGGAGTATGAGACTGAATGCAAATTTGGTGGATGCAACTGGCTAATAGAGGAAGACTTGTTTTTACTGGGTTGGGGGAGGGATGTTGGCCAAGGGCTCAGAGTGGGTTAAAAACACTTTAAAAAAGCAGCAGTGACTGTAACTTGCAGCGGGTATGGAGTCACACGGTTTGGTTATGGGCTACTCCTACGAGTGTCGTCTAAGGTCGCGTTACCACGGAGTACCACGCCGCTCATTTAGACACGTAAACGCGCATCAGAGCGAGGCGCTTCAAGACAGATCCCATAGACGTCAATGGGTGCCGGCTTATGCATTGCAATCAATGGGAGGCTTTATAATCCATTGATTTCAATGTGCCGGCACCCATTGAAGCCAATGGGATCTGTTTTGAAGCGCCTCGCTTTGACACATGTTTACATGTCTAAATGAGCGGCACGTTACTCCGTGGGAACAGAGCCTAAGTGATCTCCCGCTTTCAATCTTTATCCCCTATACAGGAACCCGGTATTTTCTGCAGGGAACCGCAGCAGATAGAGGTGAATAGAGACATCAGAACAAAGCACCGAGAGATCAGGAAACAGAGTAGTCAAGCTCCGAGGTCAAGGCAGGCAGAATACGTTTGTTATGGTAATCCAAGCAGAGATCAGGGCAAGAAGCACAGAGTCAATACCGTAATCCAAGCAGAGATTAGGGCTGGCGGAACAGACAGTAGTGCAAACCAAGTCGAAGTCAGGGCAGGTGACACAGAGTCAATACAGTAATCCAAGCAGAGACTAAGACTCAGAATCAGTATTGTAAACCAAGTAGAGGTCAGGGCAGGCAGAATACATTTGTCACGGTAATCCAAGCACAGATCAGGGCAATCAGCACAGAGTCAATACCGTAATTCAAGCAGAGATTAGGGCTGGCGGAACAGATAGTAGTGTAAACCAATTCGAGGTCAGGGCAGGTGACAGAGTCAGTATGGTAATCCAAGCAGAGACTAAGGTTTAGTCAGTAGTGTAATCCAAGCAGAGACTAAGGTTTAGTCAGTAGTGTAATCCAAGCAGAGACTAAGGCTTAGTCAGTAATATAAACCAATTCGAGGTCAGGGCAGGTGACACAGAGTCAACACGATAATCCAAGCCGAGGTCAGAGCTGGCGGCACAGACTCCGGTATCAGAAAGAAACCCGAGGTCAGGAAACAAGTAAACTAAGTACAGAAAGACAGTTTTGCAGCACACTAAGAAGCTAGGACGCTTTTGCTCAGGTAGCTTGCTGTGGGAGAAGCTTCATTATGTACGGTAGCTTGCGGGTGCAGGAGATTGGTTAGGAGCAGACACTGATGTTTGTAGACATGGCCAGGTAGTGCAACTCTGATCCTCTTCTGATGCTTCAGGATCTCCACAGGTCTCTACTCCCTGATCCTGTCTCAATACATAAGAAAAGCCTGGTCAGCCGATCCCTGACTAAGGTGTGTGACGGCCGGGGCAGTGATTGCCATTTGACAGGAGGTCGTGTGCAGACCTGGCTGGCTTTTTTGATACCTTACCCCTTAATACTGTTTTGTACACCACATGGCCGGCACATAGGTCTGAGGAAGGGAAAACAACCTGCAGATGATTGTAAAGTGCTGCGGCCTTGCTCAGAATCTCTGAAAGCCCTTGTTCCATTATATCCTGTAAGTACATTGCACTTAGAGCCCCTGCCATAGCCGAGACTCTCATCACCATCTGTTCTCCTTTTCTCCATCTTCTTCCTTCTCTTCCATTACGGCCGGAAAATCATCGCAAATGTGTTCTACAACAAAGAGAACCCAGCGAAAAGTTTTATCAGCAGCAGGAAATTACAGTGTGCCGAGATCTTGTGAAGAATGAAATAGAAAATTGACTTAAATTCTCCATCACTGCAAGAGATGGCAAATCCATATACAGGGGAAGCGAATCCAGATCCATATTATCAATTATTTGCTCTGCAGTAACCCCCCCCCCCCCCCCCAATTGTAGACAGGGTTTTATAGCAGTGGGTACCTTAATGTTCTGGATATATGAATATAATGTCAGTACTGCTGTGACACCGTCTATCAGAATTACTATGGCAAAGGTA
This sequence comes from Leptodactylus fuscus, assembly GCF_031893055.1. Classification (NCBI taxonomy): domain Eukaryota; kingdom Metazoa; phylum Chordata; class Amphibia; order Anura; family Leptodactylidae; genus Leptodactylus; species Leptodactylus fuscus. Next base: position 12,509,439 of record NC_134272.1, on the reverse strand, counting down.
ATGTAATGTATCTTCACCAGCAGAATAGTGAGCGCAGCTCTGCAGTATAATACAGGATGTAACTCAGGATCAGTACAGGATAACTAATGTATGTACACAGTGACTGCATCAGCAGAATAGTGAGCGCAGCTCTGCAGTATAATACAGGATAAGTAATGTAATGTATGCACACATTGACTGCATCAGCAGAATAGTGAGTGCAGCTCTGGAGTATAATACAGGATAAGTAATGTAATGTATGTACACAGTGACTGCACCAGCAGAATAGTGAGTGCAGCTCTGGAGTATAATACAGGATAAGTAATGTAATGTATGTACACAGTGACTGCACCAGCAGAATAGTGAGCGCAGCTCTGGAGTATAATACAGGATAAGTAATGTAATGTATGTACAGAGTGACTGTACCAGCAGAATAGTGAGCGCAGCTCTGGAGTATAATACAGGATAAGTAATGTAATGTATGTACACAGTGACTGTACCAGCAGAATAGTGAGCGCAGCTCTGGAGTATAATACAGGATAAGTAATGTAATGTATGTACACAGTGACTGCAGTAGCAGAATAGTGAGCGCAGCTCTGGAGTATAATACAGGATAAGTAATGTAATGTATGTACACAGTGACTGTACCGGCAGAATAGTGAGCGCAGCTCTGGAGTATAATACAGGATAAGTAATGTAATGTATGTACACAGTGACTTTACCAGCAGAATAGTGAGCGCAGCTCTGGAGTATAATACAGGATAAGTAATGTAATGTATATACATAGTGACTGTACCAGCAGAATAGTGAGCGCAGCTCTGGAGTATAATACAGGATAAGTAATGTAATGTATGTACACAGTGACTGTACCGGCAGAATAGTGAGCGCAGCTCTGGAGTATAATATAGATTAATTCTACAGGTAAGTTAGCGCTTATATGTGGACATATATTTTATAGAAACAGCACTTTTTGTGATGAGACATCTTCCTTCCATATCGCTGTATGTTTTGGTATTATTTTCTTACTGCCTTGTGCAATGTTTCGACCTTGTGGCATAATGGAGAATTCTGTTGGTTTAGAATATGTTTATGGTATATAAATAAATGGTAAAATAATATAATATCCCAGCCCACGCTGCCTGCGCCATACAACGCTCCTCAGCACCCGGCCTTCAGTCAGCCTGTGAAACTCTCATCGTGGTAGCCTTGAAACAAGGCTGAAAGCTCTCGCTGTAAAGCTGCCAAGGACAGAACAATTACCAGCCCCAGCTTTTCTGCATCGGTAAAATCCCGCTTCCACCTTCTGCTTTTACATCCATTGACCCGGCTGTTGTTTTCTATTTTTCATTGTGTTCTAATTTCTCAGTAACCGAATTAACCCATAGATAGGCCCCAAGTACTCCGACTGGTTTCCAACAGGGAAATGGGCAAATGTTCTACAACAGTGATATTGGTTGGCACAGACAGTAATTCCTCCGCCTGACTGTGATGGTATGGAAACTGTTTTCCTGGTATTTCATAGTTATAATGGTTTTTGAGAACCTTGGGTGACAAACTATATGACCACCATTACTTAGTATTATGTCTGTCAGCAGAACTAAGCCCTGCAGATAGATAGGTTACTGTCACCAGACCCAGCATATCACCCCAGCCCTGCAGATAGATAGGTTACTGTCACCAGACCCAGCATATCACCCCAGCCCTGCAGATAGATAGGTTATAGTCACCAGACCCAGCATATCACCCCAGCCCTGCAGATAGATAGGTTACTGTCACCAGAACCAGCATATCCCCCAGTCCTGCAGATAGATAGGTTACTGTCACCAGAACCAGCATATCCCCCAGTCCTGCAGATAGATAGGTTAGTGTCACCAGAACCAGCATATCACCCCAGCCCTGCAGATAGACAGGTTACTGTAACCAGAACCAGCATATCACCCCAGCCCTGCAGATAGATAGGTTACTGTCTCCAGAACCAGTATATCACCCCAGTCCTGCAGATAGATAGGTTACTGTCACCAGACCCAGCATATCACCCCAGCCCTGCAGATAGGTTACTGTCACCAGACCCAGCATATCACCTCAGCCCTGCAGATAGATAGGTTACTATCACCAAAACAAGCGTATCACCCCAGCCCTGCAGATAGATAGGTTATAGTCACCAGAACCAGTATATCACCCCAGCCCTGCAGATAGATAGGTTACTGTCACCAGAACCAGCATATCACCCCAGCCCTGCAGATAGATAGGCTACTGTCACCAGAACCAGCATATCACCCCAGCCCTGCAGATAGATAGGTTACTGTAACCAGAACCAGCATATCACCCCAGCCCTGCAGATAGATAGGTTATAGTCACCAGACCCAGCATATCACCCCAGCCCTGCATATAGATAGGTTAGTGTCACCAGAACCAGCATATCACCCCAGTCCTGCAGATAGATAGGTTACTGTCACCAGACCCAGCATATCACCCCAGCCCTGCAGATAGATAGGTTACTGTCACCGGAACCAGCATATCCCCCAGTCCTGCAGATAGATAGGTTAGTGTCACCAGACCCAGCATATCACCCCAGCCCTGCAGATAGACAGGTTACTGTAACCAGAACCAGCATATCACCCCAGTCCTGCAGATAGATAGGTTACTGTCACCAGAACCAGCATATCAGCATATATATGTAAATGAGCTCTTTGTTGCTATGAGGGTGTTGGTTAATTGCAACACCTTCATAACACCAAAAAAGTAACAGGCTCTACCCTCATTGCTCCAAAAGTTCATTCACAATATTAGATGACCAGACTTTCAAAATAATGTGATTTTGTAATGACAATCCTATATGTGTCTATGTGTGGCCACCCAGTGGTTGTGATGTGTATTGCAGCCTGCCAGGGATCTGTCATGATAATGTATTCAGTTGGTTTTGTGAAAAATTGGAATCCTTAACCAAATTTGAGCCAAGGTAAGGGAGGAAATCTCAGTATGTAGGCATTAAATGGTGGTATTATGTAGGGTCTGTAGAGCAGTATTATGTTTGTAGTTAAAGGGGTCTTCTAGCCTCAAATCGACCTTTCATCCTCATGACCTATCCTCAGGATATTCACAGGCTGAAGCCCCAATATCTGCAACAACAAAAAACGCTGCATTTCCACAACATGGGGCCTATGAGGAAGGAGACGAAGAAAGGTAAATGGGTTTGATGCTATTTAGTTCGTCACCCCGTCCCCATTCTCTGTAGAACTTGCCCTGTTTAACCCTTTAGTGCTTCCTTACATCTCCTGGGTAATAATTTCCATTCCTGGTTGATCCTTCACAAGTATAATGTATGAGGGGTGACCATGAGACGGTAGAAGGTTGTGTGGCCCTCTGGGGATTTACTGCCATAGAAATGAAATTTACTATAAAGGTCAGACTGTGTTATTTACATAGACTATCCCCAGGGGGTAATAATAGTCCTAAAACTGATAGGAATCCTCCTGTACTGTGATGAGACCCCTCCGGTGAACGCTCTATGTTATCATAAGCCCAGGACGTGGCTGTCAGCGCTCGCGGCTTCTGTGTAAATGGATTTACCTACAAGTCCATTTCCCAGGGAGCGTTTCGAGTATTCGCCGTCACTCCTAGTAGACTGGTATCGACTATGCTGCAGCCAATCTACCGTATTTTATGGACTAAAGACGCACTTTTTTCCGCCAAAATCTGGGGGGAAAATGAGGGTGCGTCTTATAGTCCGAATGTGGACTTACAGACCCGGCATCCCGGCAATAGAACGGCAGATGCCAGGAAGGGGGTTTTAGACGCCGGCACACGTGCCGGGGCCTGCAGCGACAGGAGTGTGGCAATGCTGCAGGCCCCAGCACCTGTGCTGGCGTCTAAAACCCCCTTCCTGGCATCTGCCGTTCTATTGCCGGGATGCCGGTTCTGCAAGAATAATGGCGGCCGCTCTGTTGCTATACGCGGAGGCCCAAAGCTAATGCCCGCAATTAGAATGCATTCTAATTGCGGGCATTAAAACTTAACCCCCCCCTTCCCTCCAAGGTGTAGAATTCCCCCCGGGGCCGGTCCCTACCGGCCCCATACCTTTAAAGTTGCAGGCCGGCTCCTGCGCGGCGAGGTCACAGGAGCCGACCTGTTCCGGTGACAGCCGGGAGCCAACTGAAGGCCTCCAGGCCTGTCACTGCTATATTACTATTGCGGTTGGTCTATGACCAGCCGTAATAGTAAAGTAGAGAATCTCCCATAGACGGCAATACACTTCTATTACCATCTATGGGACTTGCAATCAAATGATCATAGGTTCAAGCCCCCTAGGGGGAAGGGGCAATAAAATAGTGAAAAAAAAAAAAGAGCTAAATTAAAATAAATAAAACTTCTAAATCACCTCCCTTCCCTAGAATACATATAAAAGTAGAAAATTACTGTGAAACACATACACATTAGGAATCCCTGTGTCCGAAGATGCCCACTTTAGTGATATTTTACAAACCATCGTGGTTTTTTTTTCACCGTTTTGCCTCTGATTTAAATAAAAGGTGATGTAAGCGATAGACATTCCCCAAAATGGTAGAACTAAAAAAAATACATCTGACCCCGGAAAAAAAAACGCTCTATGGATCTCCGTACAGCTGCAGGGTCACCTGTCAATGTACAAAACTACAACTCCCATATATTAAATATTTTACCATTTTTTTTTTCCCTATTTTCCTCCTATAGAACCTAAATGCGTCTTATAGTCCGAAAAATACGGTACGTGACATCCACCAATAATCTCTGTTTAAAGTCCCACATTGTGGAAATGCAGCCGAAAATAGTGTAGCGTTTTCCATACTAGCAAAGTGAATAGGATTTCATTAATCGCAACATTCGGAATCTCCATCGTTTTCTGTATATATTTAATAGGGGGGGGGGAGCGCTATTCTTTTGATCACTTGTCATCCATATTGGATCAGTGAGGGTCTGACACCCTGCACCCCCACAGATCAGCTGACTGAAGAGAGTGCAGTGTTTGGATAAGTGCTGTGGCCTCTTCTCCGCTTGCCAAGCACAGCGCCTTACGTTGTATCGTGGCTGTACTTGGTATTGGTAGTCCTTACGTAAAATGGGCTTGTCCCAGAATAGGAACTATGTTTGTTTTTTTCTATCAACAGTGCCATTCCTGTCCACAGGTTGATTGTGGTGTTGCACTTTAGCTCTATTCAGTTTAATGGAGCTGAGCTGCCATACCAGACCCCGCCATGGGCAGATGTGGTGAAGCAGCCATGTTTTTCATCAGAGTCCGTCTACCTGGCCTGTTAGGGCATATAGTAGTCATAGAGGGGCGCCCTTACCCAACGGCGAGCAGGTGCAGAGGACGTCTCTGGGTCTTGGCCTTGGCAATATCACTTGCACGGCTTTGCAGGGTAATATGTCTTCTTGCTGCGTTCCCCGATGACATCACCAGATTTTATTTGCAAAACCTGGAAAAGATATCTACAAAAATAGCCAAAAATGTTACGGGTGGGCAGCAATGCATGGAACGTCTTACAGGACTTGGCATGGTCACCTGACACCTGCTCCTCCTTGGGTCCTCCGGAGCACTAGCTTCTTATATCACGATTGATTCTTTTGCTATCTTTTGAGGAAGCGTCCATCACATCGCGGTCACGGCACGCGCCTTCTGAACCAACCGTCCCGCAGCGAAACCCCCCGACACCGAACTGGTTAAAGTTCCCTTCATTCTTCCCCGGGGCCTTCCTTATGTGCTAGTCATTGTCTCACTAACCCCTCATCTCCGTGTTTGCGGAGTTGCTTGCGTACGTGTTTCCACAGCAACCTCTTTGCTTCCCTCTCCAACCCCCCCCCCCTCGCTTCCCCTTTAATATATCCTGGTAAAGAGCTTTAATACTGTTGCTGAAAGCTTGTAAACACGCGCTATCCGACTAGTCACCGGAGCCAGAGATGACAGCCTGTTATCCGGAGCCTTAGTCTGCCGCAAGCTGCTAAATGTATTCCGGAGGGCGGCTATAAACAGCGCGCGCCGCCATTTATAGATCCGACGGCACGACACAGATGGGTCTAAGAGTCAGAAAATGGCTATTGGAAACGGTACCGGAGCATTGGCCTTGGATTGCGGATTTGGTTTGGAGCCATTGCAGCCCACGTGGAACACCATAAATACTCGGAGGACCCCATTATTGTCATTGGGGTCCTTCAGGGTCCTTTATCTTAATATTTAGTCCATTCTTCTGTTCCGACGACAGAACAGAAGAACGGAACAAGACGTGAACGTGTATGGTAGAGATAATGGCGGCCATATTAGTTGTCACTCACACACAGTAGTAACTAAATAAGGTTTTAGCAGCTCAATAAACCTCGGAAATCTAATTTTTGCCCTAATTCATTTACACCAAGCGCCGCGGCGAGATCATAGATCACTAGTCGTTCGGACTCTCTAAGGCTACATGAAAGGAAACCCGACGTACGAGCGGCTCCGTAATGATCAATAACGGCTGGAGACATTTCCTAGATCTCGACTCCTTGTGATGATCTAAATTGTAGCCTGAAGATTTACAGTCCGATCGCTGCGGAAGACATCATAGGTGCTCGACATCAAAGCCTTAAATCGCCATCGAGCACCGCCGGATATATCAAAGGGAACAAAGTCCGCTGGCGATACCTCGTGCGAGCGAAAAAAAAAACTTTGATGAATCACTCGCCGTTATGGAAAAAAAAAAAAAGTGAAATAAATCGGAATATCAGAAAATAGTCGTCTATTTATAGGCAGAAGTAACGGAGCGAGAGCCGATAGTGGAGGATCAGCTATTTGAGTATCCCAGATTGCTGCGGAAACAATGGCCTAATTATTTATTGGCATCTGTGCCACGAAATAACAAGCCGCAGACGATTCCAAGAAAGTCGACAAAAACCAATGCCAGTTTTTTCTAAATGGAAAATTAATTAAGAGGATGAAAAACAACACAAAAGCGGCAGCAAAAGACTGTGAACTTTCTTATTCCTTGGGTTGGGGAGTTAAATGCAGTGGTGTAACTACCGCGGAGGCAGCGGAGGCAGCTGCCACAGGGCCCGGGACATTAGGGGCTCAGCGTCAGCCGCTACCGTCGCGTTTTTTTCTTCTTTCTTAATAGGCCGCTACCACCTGGAGTTATGCCAGCCAGTAACAGGCCCTATTTACTTACTGATCCTGGCTGGGCCGGGATCGGTGACACCGCGGGCCCCACAAAGAATATTATCTTTGCAGACCCCTCAGTATAATGATCGGCGGCCTGGAAGACGTAAGAAACATAAAAAAAACTGTGTTACTTACCTCTCCAAGCTCCGGGCAGGCTTCGGCCTAGTTGTCTGACGTCTCTGACGTCACATGAATCGGGCCTGTGTCCCGGGTCATGTGACGTCCGACGTCATTGAGGAAGGCCGACAGCGCAGGACTGCTGGGGGACAGGTAACAGTGTTTTTTATGTTTTTATTCCCCTGGGTCTCCGATTATTATACCCCAGAGTATAATAATTGTTTATGGGTGACCACAGTGGGACATAATACTGTGTGCAGGGGCCACTAAGGGACATAATACTGTGTGCAGGGGCCACTATGGGGTATAATACTGTGTGCAGGTGCCACTATGGGGGATAATACTGTGTGCAGGGGCCACTAGGGGACATAATAGAACGCGCAGGAATGCGGAGGAGGGGGTCGGTCGAGGTCTTCGGCATCGGTGTCGGTCGGGGGGGGGGGGGGGGCATGTCAAAAGTTTGCCACTGGGCCCCGCCATTCCTAGTTACGCTACTGGTTAAATGATATATAGCTTATGAACATTTACACACACACACCCCCTTACTAAATCTGAAGCTGTGAATAAGGCGTGTTTGAACTATTCTGTCCTTACCTCCATATTATTATACACAGAGGGCAGTATTATAGATGAAATTTACCGATGAAATTTGCATTTCCTGTAGTCCGGAGGCAGTACACACATGGAATATTATTCCCCTAGATACAATTAGAAGAGACAATCATTAATTAAACAATTAAGGCCCTCCTATAAGAGTAGCCCCGCCCCACTCAACCTCAGTATGGTACCCAAGCAATAAGCAACAAATAGTGCGGGTGTGCTGTACTGCCTCTGGACTACAGGAAATTCGAATTTCATAAGGTTAATATCATCTTTCCTGTTCGTCCGCTGGCAGCACACACATAGGAATTTACAAAGCAATACTACTTGGGTGGGAAATTTGTTGCCTCCTTAAACACTACCTGACCGAAAAACGACCCCTCAGAGGCCATTATGTCCCAACTGCATAGTTTAGATAAGCGTAGTAATAGATGACCATGTTGCTATTTTGTATATTTTGGTACAAGAGCACCACGGCCAAACTCTGCCCTTATGTAGAATGACTGGAGTAGAGAGCGCCCCCACAGGCTGGAGTAGAGAGCGCCCCCACAGGCTGGAGTAGAGAGCGCCCCCCCAAAGGCTGGAGTAGAGATCGCCCCCACAGGCTGGAGTAGAGATCGCCCCCACAGGCTGGAGTAGAGATCGCCCCCACAGGCTGGAGTAGAGAGCGCCCCCACAGGCTGGAGTAAAGAGCGCCCCCACAGGCTGGAGTAGAGATCGCCCCTACAGGCTGGAGTAGAGAGCGCCCCCACAGGCTGGAGTAGAGAGCGCCCCCACAGGCTGGAGTAGAGAGCGCCCCCACAGGCTGGAGTAGAGAGCGCCCCCACAGGCTGGAGTACAGATCACCCCCACAGGCTGGAGTAGAGAGCGCCCCCACAGGTTCCAATGAGGGTTGTTCTGACAGGTCATAGCAGATCCTAATGGAGTCTTTGCTTTATCTTGCTAGCGTCGATCTGCCAGTTTTACAACCTTTAATTCTGCCAAAAGCAATGGAGAACTCGGATTCTGATTCCCAATTGTTTAAAATAAACCTTGTAAATAACACCGGACGAATCTTCTTAAATTCAAAGGATGTAATTTTTTAAAATCATTTCCAAGATAAGACCTGAACCCAGGTAAGGTTATGTAGTGATTGGCGTCAGAAAAAACTTCTGGAATAAATTCTGGTCATGTTCTCATGGTCACAGAGTCATCTTCTGATTTGTAGATCTGGATCTCTAGACGAGAGAACTTGGACATTCACTAATTCTCTGGGATAATGTAGTTACAACCACAGCGAGGTGTTTAAGAAGATATCTTTCAAGGAACCCCTTATGTATAATGTGTAATAACATACACATGGAGTATAATACAGGATAAGTAATGTATGTACACAGTGACTGTACCAGCAGAATAGTGAGCGCAGCTCTGGAGTATAATACAGGATAAGTAATGTATGTACACAGTGACTGTACCAGCAGAATAGTGAGCGCAGCTCTGGAGTATAATACAGGATAAGTAATGTAATGTATGTACACAGTGACTGTACCAGCAGAATAGTGAGCGCAGCTCTGGGGTATAATACAGGATAAGTAATGTAATGTATGTACACAGTGACTGTACCAGCAGAATAGTGAGCGCAGCTCTGGAGTATAATACAGGATAAGTAATGTAATGTATGTACACAGAGACTGTACCAGCAGAATAGTGAGCACAGCTCTGGAGTATAATACAGGATAAGTAATGTATGTACACAGTGACTGTACCAGCAGAATAGTGAGCACAGCTCTGGAGTATAATACAGGATAAGTAATGTATGTACCCAGTGACTGTACCAGAAGAATAGTGAGCGCAGCTCTGGAGTATAATACAGGATAAGTAATGTAATGTATGTACACAGTGACTGTACCAGCAGAATAGTGAGCACAGCTCTGGAGTATAATACAGGATAAGTAATGTAATGTATGTACACAGTGACTGTACCAGCAGAATAGTGAGCACAGCTCTGGAGTATAATACAGGATAAGTAATGTAATGTATGTACACAGTGACTGTACCAGCAGAATAGTGAGCACAGCTCTGGAGTATAATACAGGATAAGTAATGTATGTACACAGTGACTGTACCAGAAGAATAGTGAGCGCAGCTCTGGAGTATAATACAGGATAAGTAATGTAATGTATGTACACAGTGACTGTACCAGCAGAATAGTGAGCGCAGCTCTGGAGTATAATACAGGATAAGTAATGTAATGTATGTACACAGTGACTGCACCAGCAGAATAGTGAGCGCAGCTCTGGAGTATAATACAGGATAAGTAATGTAATGTATGTACACAGTGACTGCACCAGCAGAATAGTGAGCACAGCTCTGGAGTATAATACAGGATAAGTAATGTAATGTATGTACACAGTGACTGCACCAGCAAAATAGTGAGCGCAGCTCTGGAGTATAATACAGGATAAGTAATGTAATGTATGTACACAGTGACTGCACCAGCAGAATAGTGAGCGCAGCTCTGGAGTATAATACAGGATAAGTAATGTAATGTATGTACACAGTGACTGCACCAGCAGAATAGTGAGCGCAGCTCTGGAGTATAATACAGGATAAGTAATGTAATGTATGTACACAGTGATTGCACCAGCAGAATAGTGAGCGCAGCTCTGGAGTATAATACAGGATAAGTAATGTAATGTATGTACACAGTGACTGCACCAGCAGAATAGTGAGCGCAGCTCTGGAGTATAATACAGGATAAGTAATGTAATGTATGTACACAGTGACTGCACCAGCAGAATAGTGAGCACAGCTCTGGAGTATAATACAGGATAAGTAATGTAATGTATGTACACAGTGACTGCACCAGCAGAATAGTGAGCGCAGCTCTGGAGTATAATACAGGATAAGTAATGTAATGTATGTACACAGTGACTGCACCAGCAGAATAGTGAGCGCAGCTCTGGAGTATAATACAGGATAAGTAATGTAATGTATGTACACAGTGACTGCACCAGCAGAATAGTGAGCGCAGCTCTGCAGTATAATACAGGATAAGTAATGTAATGTATGTACACAGTGACTGCACCAGCAGAATAGTGAGCGCAGCTCCGGAGTATAATACAGGATAAGTAATGTAATGTATGTACACAGTGACTGCACCAGCAGAATAGTGAGCGCAGCTCCGGAGTATAATACAGGATAAGTAATGTAATGTATGTACACAGTGACTTTACCAGCAGAATAGTGAGGGCAGCTCTGGAGTATAATACAGGATAAGTAATGTAATGTATGTACACAGTGACTACACCAGCAGAATAGTGAGCGCAGCTCTGGAGTATAATACAGGATAAGTAATGTAATGTATGTACACAGTGACTGTACCAGCAGAATAGTGAGCGCAGCTCTGGAGTATAATACAGGTAATGTATGTGCACAGTGACTGTACCAGCAGAATAGTGAGTGCAGCTCTGGAGTATAATACAGGATAAGTAATGTAATGTATGTACACAGTGACTGTACCAGCAGAATAGTGAGCGCAGCTCTGGAGTATAATACAGGATAAGTAATGTAATGTATGTACAGAGTGACTACACCAGCAGAATAGTGAGCGCAGCTCTGGAGTATAATACAGGATAAGTAATGTAATGTATGTACACAGTGACTGTACCAGCAGAATAGTGAGCGCAGCTCTGGAGTATAATACAGGTAATGTATGTGCACAGTGACTGTACCAGCAGAATAGTGAGTGCAGCTCTGGAGTATAATACAGGATAAGTAATGTAATGTATGTACACAGTGACTACACCAGCAGAATAGTGAGCGCAGCTCTGGAGTATAATACAGGATAAGTAATGTAATGTATGTACACAGTGACTGTACCAGCAGAATAGTGAGCGCAGCTCTGGAGTATAATACAGGTAATGTATGTGCACAGTGACTGTACCAGCAGAATAGTGAGTGCAGCTCTGGAGTATAATACAGGATAAGTAATGTAATGTATGTACACAGTGCCTGCACCAGCAGAATAGTGAGCGCAGCTCTGGCGTATAACAGAAGATTATTATATGATAATTTATGTATTAATGTTTTTTTCACCCCAGGGGGCAGTATTTTGCAGTTAGTCAGTGTATAATGTAGATACATTCTATATGTAAACTGTATAATGCTATTCAGAGGTTGATATATGATGTCGTTTTACACATTGCGGTTCAGGCTATGAGGCTCTGAGGATCTGGCCTGTCCCGCAGCACAGAGGATTTGTGTAGATGTCTGGTTGACATCCTTGTACTGGTGCGGCTGAGCTGTTAATCATTTCACCATCCAGATGGATGCCGGAGACTATGATTAGCTCCCCATAGGAAACTCATGGACTCGCCAACCTGAATCCTATTTGTGGGGAAGAAAAAGAGTCAAAAATTGAGCCTGTAGAAAAATGTTATAGAAGCGAATAATAAATACCGCGACTGCAGAGGAATGATAGCCGCGCCATAAATATTACATACGAGTAACATGGAGAATGCATCCTAATAAATCATACATACCCGCAGCTTAATTATATCAATAATGGAAGACGTCACGGCCTTGCATTGTAATAAATTATCGACTTCAAGTATGGTGTGAATTATTCACCAAACCTACAAGAACTGCAGACGTAGCGGATTCCTGCACCTGATGGCCAGGTATCACGCAGCATGCTGCAATCCGTCAGATCAGTGCTGCAAAATCTGGTGTCACTTTAGGGCCACATTGCAAAAAATTATACTTGTATATGGCATCGATCACCGTATAGCCTCAGGCCGGGGTGCATCTTTTTAGCGACCCTTGGGGTATAAGCGCCTTGTTCGGTGCACTTTCCGCTGTTGTGGCCCAGATTCCATCCAATGAATTCCAAAGGGTGAGATTTACGGTGAAATCTTGCAACACAAATCGCCATATTGCGGACTTTGGATTTTATAAACTTCCATCCACTTTTGCGGTTATTGTGACATGCTTTGGATTTTTCGCACGCAGTTGCCAGGTGGGAAATCTGCAACATGTGAACATTACTTAACACCGTACCTAAACAGTTATCATTGGGGAATAGAAGAGACTTCCTTCTCACATTGTTGGCTTTCTGCAAGGTTTTTTTGTCCCGCATTTTGTGTGTTTTTTTTCTTTTCTTTTTTTTTTTTTTTTTTATAGTTAAGCTTATGGGAAAGCAGCTTTAGAAAAAAGATCAATGCTATATCCTGTACCCGCAGCAGCTTGTAAAAAATGTCACCCAAAAACACCTTGCAAGTAAAACTCAGAATTTGTAGTCCATTTCATAGTCAAGGTTCACATCTCCACTTAAGGCTCCGTTCCCATGGAGTAACACGCCACTCATTCTGACACGTAAACATGTGTCAGAGTGAGCGCTGTAAAACAGAATCCCATTGACGTCAATGGGTGCCGTCTTACGCGCGCTACACATTGAAATCAATGGGTTTCTGTTTTACAGCGCTCACTCTGACACGTGTTTACGTGTCAGAATGAGCGACGCATTACGGATACTAGGCTGAGTTCACACGGGGTATTTTGGTCAGGATTTTGAGGCCGTATCCGCCTCAAAATCCTGACCAAAAAGACGGCTCCCATTGAAATCAATGGGAACGGTCAGTTTTTTTTTCCGGGAGCGGTTTGTTCCGGCTCCCGGAAAAAGTAAACGGAAATGCTCATTCTTCAGGCGGAGTCTAACTACAACTACATTCTTTAGGCGGAGTCTAACTACAACTACAATGAAAACTAGATGTGAAACCTGCCTAAGGCTAAGGCCCCCCGTAGCGAGCCGCAGCCAAGAAATGCTAAAGAAAAGTAAGCAGCGGAAACACATCACAATTTTTTTCCCCGCAGTGTTCCGTCCCTATTATACGCCAGAGTTTCCGTAGGTATAATTGACATACTGACTTTTTGAAATTGCATCATTTACTCTGCAGGAACCCCAGAACCCCCACCGATCAGCCTCTTCACCACTTACCATGCACAATGCTGTACAATAGTATCAGCGCTCTGCCTATTCACTTGAATGGGACTGAACTGCAGTGGGGCTATGTGACTGATGAACATGACAACACTTGAAGTGGAAAAGAGACTTGAAGAGCGCCGCTGCTGCTGATGCACAGGCTTCCCAGGTCTCAGACCCACAAGGATCTTCAATAGATGACCTATCCTAAGGATAATATATCACGTTTTCTTCCATCGATTCTTGCGCCCCCAAGAGCTAGCACTCTGTTACAAGCTATCAGCAAAGTAGAGATAAAATCTTTCTGTATAAGGGTCCGACAGTGTTATTTAATGTCCTAGCGTAGTAGAATTAATGAGTCTTTCTCCGGCAGCACTGAGCAGAGTGAACCCCCGCGTCCCGAGCGTCTACCGAGAACGTGACACGGGCGAGCCGAGGTTCTCTCCTGCCAGAATCAATCTTATGTTATCTCCTCCAGGTACGACTATGAGGAATTAGCGCTCTTCTCTTGTCGCTCCTCGTTCGCTCCCGCTCTGATACTTTTTGCCCTAATCACCTGCGATGTCTCGCTGCTCCGTTTTCGCATTGATTTTATAATATTCTGTGACTTCCCCCCAATTTGCGCATTTGGATTTCAGAGTTGGAGATTATACAAATGCACATAATGGAGGAAATGATAATTCTTAAAGGGACACACCGTCACCCTCAAACAGAAATCGGTGATGGTTTATCAGTGGTAGGAGCGGCGATGGAGGCCTTGTGGGTGACAACAACAGAGTCTTGGAGATTTGGAGTTGTCGCCAGCCGCTAATCCTGGATCTTATTTTCACAGTCTTCTTCATACATAAGAACTGAGTGGCAATGGGACGATCCAGTGTCAGACTGAGAAAATGAGCCTGGGGCCCCACCCTCCAACAATCCCTAGGAGATAGACCATAGTGCCCTTCAAATTATGGGTCTTCGGCTGGACCATTACTCTATTAGAGTCTGGGGACCATGAGAATAGAGCAACTCTGTACTTCTCCTGTGCTGGACTGAGGTTCCTTGGACCCACCAGATAGAATGATTCTGGGGCCCCACCTTCCAACAACGCCTAGGAAATAGACCATAGTCCCCATCACGTTTTGGTTCCATTATTATGTTATAGCCTGGACCCCCAGGAGGGTCCTCTGGATCTCTGCTGGGCCAGTCCATCAGATTGGTAGGAAATCTAACCAGAAACGAATAAAGAGTTAAAGAGGACCTTTCACCACTTTTGGGCACATGCAGTGTTATATACTGCCAGAAAGCCGACAGTGCGCTGAGTTCAGCACACTGTCGGCCTTCCCGATCTGTGCCCGGTGTACAGAGCTTACGGTGCCGGTACCGTAGTGCTCTATGGTCAGAAGGGCGTTTCTGACCATTAGCCAGAGACGTCCTTCTGCTTCGCGGCGCCAATCGCGCTGTGCTGTGGAGCGGGGAGGAACTCCCCCCTCCCTCTCCTGATAATACTCGTCTATGGACGAGCGCTGTGAGCAGAGGGAGGGGGCGTTCCTCCCGGCTCCACAGCACAGCGCGATTGGCGCCGCGAGGCAGAAGGACGTCTCTGGCTAATGGTCAGAAACGCCCTTCTGACCATAGAGCACTACGGTACCGGCACCGTAAGCTCTTTACACCGGGCACAGATCGGGAAAGCCGACAGTGCGCTGAACTCAGCGCACTGTCGGCTTTCTGGCAGTATATAACACTGCATGTGCCCAAAAGTGGTGAAAGGTCCTCTTTAAAGAAAGCTAAACCGGAAGCCTTTACCCCTCCTGCCTCGTCCATTTTGCTAAATACCTAAAGAAAAAAAAATTGATTTTGAGTATCTTTTTTTAAGAAATCTACATTGTACCAATCCTTTGTTCCTCCTGGAAAGATAAGAATAATTTGACTTCTGTGCGTTAACATTCACTTGGGAGGTTTGTTCTTAAAGGAGTATTCCCATAATTCTTGTTCTTCAGCCTGCAGGGCTCTGTGCTCTCTTCACTTCCTGGATTTCTCGGCACATTGGTGGGCGGGGTTTCACTTGCTCTGCTATCTGCTATGTTTGCAGTCAATGAGGGATTGGTTGTAAATGCATTATCACAGTATGAAGCTGATGTGGAAACTGATGTAGCAGAGCTGGATTTGAGTCCGCTTGCATTACATACAGAGGTAATGGACTCCTTATCTCAGCCCTTATCAGCCAAATTCAATTAAACCGGCTGATAAGTGGAAAAGCTGAAGATAGAGTTCAGAAATCCCGGAGCTTTCACCTCCCCCCTCCCCTATCTGAGGAGCTCCATTGCTTGTCAGCCCCTCTTTCCCCCCCAGAGAGCAGGCAGCTAGTCACTTCGGAAATGAGCAGATACGCCCAGTGGCCATAGAAACACAGTGTCAACAATGAAGTGAATAAATTAAGATAGTGGACAAACAAAGCAGTTTTGCTAACGCAATGTACTTAGGAAAAGTCCTAAATCCACATAAACTAGCAGTATAGATACGATGCTTTTCATGAGACAACCCCTTTAAACCTCCTGATACTGCTCAATGGGTGCGGTCTGTTAGGGACACCCACTTGACATGAGGAATCTTAGCACCATCTTTAAGGGATTATTTGGCACTTATTATTGTTAGTAGCAGTAGTAGTGATAAGGTCACAGCTGTGTTTCAGTGCAGGTGATCAGGATCCTAAATTGGACGATCCAGGGTCATCCAGATGGGCTCGACGTTGGTCATAGTGTAGCCCCACATTGGGCGCCAGCTGATAAAGTCAGAGCTTTGTTTATGACTAATTGACCTATAACCCTGGGTAACTGTCATCGTCCTAATTAATTAGGCTGAGTGCCATCAGTAAGGAACTGACACCAGACACACTATGTTGGGATTAGCTCCTCTCTCAACCAAGAAGGAAATACTGATGCGCTTTTATTAAAACAACGTGGGGTTAAATAGCAGCAGAGAAAGGAAGAGCGATAACAACATCGTAAGTTTTCATATTCATTCCTGATTGCTATGAGACATCTCAGTCAATCAAAAAGTTTAAGCATATATAGCCAGCTACTCCCGGTCCTGCGTGGTAACCTTAGGGAGCTGTCTTCTGGCATTTGTTTTTCTTGCACCCATCCTGGATACAGGCGCCATCTTATGATATAACATTAAACCAGTTTCAAGCATAAGCAACTACACTCACCGGCCACTTTATTAGGTACACCATGCTAGTAACGGGTTGGACCCCCTTTTCCTTCAGAACTGCCTCAATTCTTCGTGGCATAGATACAACAAGGTGCTGGAAGCATTCCTCAGAGATTTTGGTCCATATTGACATGATGGCATCACACAGTTGCCGCAGATTTGTCGGCTGCACATCCATGATGCGAATCTCCCGTTCCACCACATCCCAAAGATGCTCTATTGGATTGAGATCTGGTGACTGTGGAGGCCATTGGAGTACAGTGAACTCATTGTCATGTTCAAGAAACCAGTCTGAGATGATTCCAGCTTTATGACATGGCATTGCATTATCCTGCTGAAAGTAGCCATCAGATGTTGGGTACATTGTGGTCATAAAGGGATGGACATGGTCAGCAACAATACTCAGGTAGGCTTTGGCATTGCAACGATGCTCAATTGGTACCAAGGGGCTCAAAGAGTGCCAAGAAAATATTCCCCACACCATGACACCACCACCACCAGCCTGAACCGTTACCGATACAAGGCAGGATGGATCCATGCTTTCATGTTGTTGACGCCAAATTCTGACCCTACCATCCGAATGTCGCAGCAGAAATCGAGACTCATCAGACCAGGCAACGTTTTTCCAATCTTCAATTGTCCAATTTCGATGAGCTTGTGCAAATTGTAGCCTCAGTTTCCTGTTCTTAGCTGAAAGGAGTGGCACCCGGTGTGGTCTTCTGCTGCTGTAGCCCATCTGCCTCAAAGTTGGACGTACTGTGCGGCGTTCAGAGATGCTCTTCTGGCTACCTTGGTTGTAACGGGTGGCTATTTGAGTCACTGTTGCCTTTCTATCAGCTCGAACCAGTCTGGCCATTCTCCTCTGACCTCTGGCATCAACAACGCATTTCCGCCCCCCACAGAACTGCCGCTCACTGGATGTTTTTTCTTTTTCGGACCATTCTCTGTAAACCCTAGAGATGGTTGTGCGTGAAAATCCCAGTAGATCAGCAGTTTCTGAAATACTCAGACCAGCCCTTCTGGCACCAACAACCATGCCACGTTCAAAGGCACTCAAATCACCTTTCTTTCCCATACTGATGCTCGGTTTGAACTGCAGGAGATTGTCTTGACCATGTCTACATGCCTAAATGCACTGAGTTGCCGCCATGTGATTGGCTGATTAGAAATTAAGTGTTAACGAGCAGTTGGACAGGTGTACCTAATAAAGTGGCCGGTGAGTGTATATCTAGCATTCAACATTTAAGGATAACAATGTTTTTCATACATTACATGTTTATAAACTTCACAGTAGTAGTATTGTAGGGGTCATCAATATGTGATTGATGTTGGTTGGACCTCCGCTGATCAGCTGATTAAAGAGGCTGTGGTGTTCACAAGCTCTGCGATGATATCATGTGGTACAACAGCAATGGGGTCGAGCTGCAGTACCAAGCATAGCCCCTGTGGTGTGCGCAGCGCTGTTCTTGATATTCAGTAAAGAGGCTGCCTCTCGAAGCAGCTGATCGGTAGGGGTGCCACATGTCAGATCCCCACCGATCACATATAGATGACCTATACTAGGAACAAGTCATCAATATAGTCCAAGAAAACCCCTTTAATTAGGCATGAGAGCAAGAGTTGTTCTGATAGGACACCCCTTTAAAGTTGTATGTTTAGAGGTGTATCCCTTTAAAAAAGAAAAAGAAAGCAAATGGCAATACTCTTCCTGTCCAGCAACGTCTCAAGGAGACGTCCTCTAGAAATTTGCATGGCTTGATACATTAGACCGATCTGAAATTGATGTCTCAGCCCGGTGCAGCCGAACGAAGCGGCGCACCATCTCGGATACACTTGTAAATTGCATTATCCTTTGCTCCGTCTATGCAAACCCACTTATTGGCGCTGATTTGTGTACACGGGAATCGGATAGAAGTGCGCGGTACGGAGCAATAATTGGGTTATATGCGAGAGGGGTAACCCTTCGCTTGCCTGCGGACTCTGGATCGGCTCGCTGCTTACAAGCAGAAATTAAGAATTGATTAGTTGTTCAATTAGGGGGTGGAATAATGAAATCCTGCGCACACGAGCGCGCCGGCCCGGCGTGCAGAGAAACGGGAAAAAATATGACTCTATTACGAGAGGACATCGCAATAAATTAAACCAATACATAACTCCCGGCGGCGGCGACTGCCACCATATGTAATAGGAGGGCACACTCGCATGAATTACTGCCCCCCCACCGGCTTTAATTATCGCCCTTTCCTGGTGATGGAAGTCTATGGCCGTCTGTGGTATTAACCATTTCATTACAAGAAATGTAAAATACACGCCAGGTGATAGCAACGCATTTTATGTATGGTGGCGGTAGTGCTGATGCAGCGGTATAATACGTCTACCCAATTTTACAATGTAGCTTCTTTTTAGAGCTCGTCGTTCCGACACTTAAAGGGGCGGCCGCACCGATGGTTACATTGTGAAAAAGTAACATTAACAATATTCCCGTGAAGAGATATTATGTATACTGACATAGTATGGCGCCACCTGGTGTAAAGCAATGCACACATCCAACTACTAAGCTGAGTTTTGGTGGTCACACATGCTCAGTTTCTCCCCACTCTGCCGGTTCCACATTTCTGTTGACGCCACTATGAGGAATGGACAAGAACATGGGTCGTAGTATGGCAGTATACAGCAACAATGAAAAGACAGAGGATTACTATTATACTTCACGGCACTGGTATAATTGCAGGGGCAATCTAACCGGAGACTATATTTACGGCTGCCAGAGGGGGAAGAGACAGACTGGGCGAGGTTACTGGGGTTATAAATACTAGGAGAGTGACTAGGGAATTTACTGTGGGCTGTATTTGGAAGGTTTACTGGGTAGTAGGTTTACTTTATCCAGAGGGAGAAGGAGGCTGATTTGTAATTTTGTGAGTACTATATGTACAGACACCAGAAGAAGAAGGAGACTAACTGATAACTTACTGGGACTTGATGTATAGAAGCCATAAGAGGATGGGGACTGACTTGCAGATTACTGGGAATTATATGCACAGAAGCCAGAGGAGGATGAAGACTGACTGGGAGTTTACTGTGACTATATGTACAGAAGTCAGAAAGGGAAGGAGACAGACTGGGAACTTACTGGAGACTATATGTACAGAAGCCAGCAGAGGAAGGAGACAGACTGGGAGCATACTGGGGACTGTATGTACAGAAGCCAGCAGAGGAAGGAGACAGACTGGGAGCATACTGGGGACTGTATGTACAGAAGCCAGCAGAGGAAGGAGACAGACTGGGAGCATACTGGGGACTGTATGTACAGATCCCAGCAGAGGAAGGAGACAGACTGGGAGCATACTGGGGACTGTATGTACAGAAGCCAGCAGAAGAAGGAGACAGACTGGGAGCTTACTGGGGACTGTATGTACAGAAGCCAGCAGAGGAAGGAGACAGACTGGGAGTTTACTGGGGACTGTATGTACAGAAGCCATAAAAGGTCAGAGACAGACTGGGAGCTTACTGGGGACTGTATGTACAGAAGCCAGCAGAGGAAGGAGACAGACTGGGAGCTTACTGGAGACTATATGTACAGAAGTCAGAAAGGGAAGGAGACAGACTGGGAATTTATTGTGGACTATATGTACAAAAGCCATAGGAGGATGAAGACTGACTGGAATCTTACTGGGGATTAAGTATAGAGAAGCCAGCAGAGGAAGGAGACAGACTAGGAGCTTACTAGGAACTACCGTATATGTACAGAAGTTAGAAAGGTAAGGAGACAGACTGGGATCTTACTGGGGACTGTATGTACAGAAGCCAGGAAAGGAAAGAGACAGACTGTGAGTTTACTGAGGACTTTACAGTATGTATAGTTGCCAGAGGGGAAAGTAGACTGATAGTGATGCGAAATATGTGGAAATGAAACATATAAAAAGTGCATGCAAGGGATTTAGGATCTGAGATTAGCAGTGGTGTTGAGGAAGACAACGGGGAAATAAAATGGGTAGATTTTGGAAGGAAACAGTGCAAAGTGGTTATCGGAGCAGTCACTAGCCTTTAGAGTATAGAAAGTGCGTTTTACGTGATCTGTTCAAAGTGATGGAAAGTATTAGCAGTATGTAGAGTCTCATCATACTGAAGGCGGGATACTTCTTAATGTCTTTTATCTCACTTAATGGGAAATCCAGAGCAGGAAACGTTCATTTGCACTTTCACATTTTCTGGAGCTCTTTTGTTCGGAGGGATTAATCTTAACACATTCATCACATAAGATCCGGTTGCGTTTCGCTGCTATCTCTGGACTGATGGATGGTAAGAGATTTAATCTCGCCTTGTATCGGGGTCGCCGTCGTACTTCAGGAAGTCACTGAAATAAGGAGATTTTGACATGAGCCTAAAATCACAGAATGTTCTGAGGTGTGCTCATATATAACAAGGACACGGGCGGGCGGGGGGATTAAAGTTACAGAATCCCCTCAAGTGCGGCACGGTGCTTAAAATCAGAAGAAGCATGCTTTTTGTAATCCTATTTCTTGTAGCAGACTCTCCGTCTCTAGTGCGGCTGCTGGAGGCTGTATGGGAAAATTAAAGAGCAGTTCCAGTTGCCATTTGTGTTAAAGGGATTTTAGGAAATTGGCGAGATACATTATACAGTTTCCACTTATACTCACTGTAGCCATTTTCTCATCATAAGTAGGGAGCTATGGGAATGGGGTCCTAAAATAACAAAGTAATACCCATCCTCACCGATCCGGCCTGAGATCTACTTCCTGGTCTTTCCCGACACACAGGAAATGCCCGCTCAGCCAATCGGTGGCCGCAACATTGACCCACCCCTGACAACATCTGAGGAGGCATACCCTGTGTGTCTGGGCACCCACCGACAATGAATAGGACCAATGCACGGTGCTGGACCTCTCACTATGGAGATTTCATGAACCGGTACTGGTATATAAATATGTATCACTATTCCTTCAACCAGAACCCGCACTGATCAGCAGCACTCTGAAGAACGTCGCTTCCGCTTTATAGTCTAGTGATGTCATGTTCATTTCTCTTGTGAAATGTGATACCAAGTACAGCCACTATACAGTATACAGTGCAATTGATGAGTGGTGAACGCTGCAAACGCTTCCAATAGCTGATCAGTGGGGGTGCCTGGTTTCATACCTCCAGTGATCTGATATTATTAGGTCACCTCTAATGTGACATAAACATTCATGAGGAAGACCACAACCCCTTTGAGTCCTATATACAGGGTATAAAATAAAATCCGTATCTACAGTTTCAGCTAAACAACAACACACATCAGATTTGCCATTCACCATACCATTATTTATTTAACAAAAGTTAGGCCAAAATGCAGAAGGGGTGTGAGAACATTTATGTACTCCATTGGTATTAAAAGGATATTTAGTGCCCTTGAGTATTTGATCATCAGCAAGTGGAGACACCTCCATTAGAGTAGAAGTTTAGGCAGTTTACTGGTCTGGAGCATTCAAGCCAAGGAGGAAAGATATCAGCAATGATCTTAGAGAATAATTCTGGGAAAGGTTATAAGGCTTGTTCATGGAAACGGCGTCCATTCCTGAAAATTCTGGTGCTTCCTTCTTCAGGATAGCAGACACGCCTCTCTACGTATGTGGTCCGTCTCGAAGGACTCATTGGGTGAGGGCAAGCATATCCGATGACTGATGTTCAAGCGATCTGTATTCATAAAGCTTCGGGTTTTTGATTGGCAGGATCCGTGACCTGTAGGTCACACTGTAAGAAAGTCATGATGATGGTGGGGGAGCGAAGGCCGGTAGCGTGCACGGATCCTAAACAAGCCTCTGATGAAGTCACCCCGAGCCCGGAGCCATGTTTATTTCGTGAGCGCACACGACTGAGAAGAAAACACCACATTTACCCAGAATATACCGACACGCTATCTGCAACACATGCAGATCAATAAGTAAATCAGCCGTGAGGTCACCTGTGCTCGGGCAACCGTATCTCTAATATACACGAGCCTAGCAAAGGTAGTCAAAGATTAAACGCGACGTGCGTCCCTGTTTTAATGGTTTGGTTGCCATGGTAACTAATGAATAGCAGGTGTTTTAACAGAAGAAGGGGTTAATTGTCACGAGGCGTGAATATTTAGAGAGAAGCCTCGAGCACTGCACTGTTCTGGAGCCCGGCGTCTACTTACAGGTGGACCTGCGGCGGCTTCTCGGTAACTCCTCATGTCTTACACCTCCGCACTTCTCCTTGGAGTAGATTCTTGGCCGAGAGAGTCTTCGTTTACTATAATCTGATGTTATCTATTGTTCTCTGTTATCAGCCATTTCATCGTATGGAGAGGTTGGTGATAGTGCTCATACGGGGGGGGGGGGGGGGGGGGGAGGAGGTATTCGTCTTATCACCATCTGCCACCATCTCGGATACAGGTGCATAGAAGAGTGTAGAAACCGCACTATTCATGCTTGGAATTAGACATTGGGAGTGGGAGGAAGATTTAGATACCATCGAACGTATTCGTACTGCCTGGAGGAGGTGTAGGAAGGCTTAGATACCGCACCATCGAACGTATTCGTACTGCCTGGAGGAGGTGTAGGAAGGCTTAGATACCGCACCATCGATCATATTCGTACTGCCTGGAGGAGGTGTAGGAAGGCTTAGATACCGCACCATCGAACGTATTCGTACTGCCTGGAGGAGGTATAGGAAGGCTTAGATACCGCACCATCGAACGTATTCGTACTGCCTGGAGGAGGTGTAGGAAGGCTTAGATACTGCACCATCGATCATATTCGTACTGCCTGGAGGAGGTGTAGGAAGGCTTAGATACTGCACCATCGATCATATTCGTACTGCCTGGAGGAGGTGTAGGAAGGCTTAGATACCGCACCATCGAACGTATTCATGCTGCCTGGAGGAGGTGTAGGAAGGCTTAGATACCGCACCATCGAACGTATTCGTACTGCCTGGAGGAGGTATAGGAAGGCTTAGATACCGCACCATCGATCATATTCGTACTGCCTGGAGGAGGTGTAGGAAGGCTTAGATACCGCACCATCGATCATATTCATGCTGCCTGGAGGAGGTGTAGGAAGGCTTAGATACCGCACCATCGAACGTATTCGTACTGCCTGGAGGAGGTATAGGAAGGCTTAGATACCGCACCATCGATCATATTCGTGCTGCCTGGAGGAGGTGTAGGAAGGCTTAGATACCGCACCATCGATCATATTCGTGCTGCCTGGAGGAGGTGTAGGAAGGCTTAGATACCGCACCATCGATCATATTCATGCTGCCTGGAGGAGGTGTAGGAAGGCTTAGATACCGCACCATCGAACGTATTCGTACTGCCTGGAGGAGGTATAGGAAGGCTTAGATACCGCACCATCGATCATATTCGTGCTGCCTGGAGGAGGTGTAGGAAGGCTTAGATACCGCACCATCGATCATATTCGTGCTGCCTGGAGGAGGTGTAGGAAGGCTTAGATACCGCACCATCAATAATATCCATTCTGGCTGGAGGCGGTATAGGAAGGCTTAGATACCGCACCATTAATAATATCCATTCTAGGTGGAGGAGGAGTAGGACAGCTTAGATACCGCACCATTAATAATATCCATTCTGACTGGAGGCGGTATAGTAAGGCTTAGATACCGCACCATTAATAATATCCATTCTAGGTGGAGGAGGAGTAGGACAGCTTAGATACCGCACCATTAATAATATCCATTCTGGCTGGAGGCGGTATAGGAAAGCTTAGATACCGCACCATTAATAATATCCATTCTGGCTGGAGGCGGTATAGTAAGGCTTAGATACCGCACCATTAATAATATCCATTCTGGCTGGAGGCGGTATAGTAAGGCTTAGATACCGCACCATCAATAATATCCATGCTGACTGGAGGAGGTATAGGAAGGCTTAGATACCACACCATCGATAATATTCATGCTAGGTGGAGGAGGGGTAGGACAGCTTAGATACCGCACCATTAATAATATCCATTCTGACTGGAGGCGGTATAGTAAGGCTTAGATACCGCACCATTAATAATATCCATTCTAGGTGGAGGAGGAGTAGGACAGCTTAGATACCGTACCATTAATAATATCCATTCTGGCTGGAGGCGGTATAGGAAAGCTTAGATACCGCACCATTAATAATATCCATTCTGGCTGGAGGCGGTATAGTAAGGCTTAGATACCGCACCATTAATAATATCCATTCTGGCTGGAGGCGGTATAGTAAGGCTTAGATACCGCACCATCAATAATATCCATGCTGACTGGAGGAGGTATAGGAAGGCTTAGATACCACACCATCGATAATATTCATGCTAGGTGGAGGAGGGGTAGGACAGCTTAGATACCGCACCATTGATAATATTCATGCTGGCTGTAGGAGACATAGGAAGGTTTAGATACCGCACTATTGATAACAGCAGACGAGGACAGGCCAAGCTAGAAGAGGTGCGAACGGCGCCACTACCAGACAACATCCTGGCCCAAAATCTGGAGCCCATATTGTTCCCCCTCCATGCTAGATGCCGGCGATATCCTGCATAAATGTATAATAAAATGGCGGCCGCCACACACAGGTGATTTTCCTACATTAAGAAACGTCTTCGGCATCCGTCTCGCTGCGATGCTTTTCGGCAGGCGGAGGGTTAACATCATCTGTCACTCTATTCCCGAGGAGATGAGATTATCACATAGAAGCTCCGTCAGAACCCGGCAAGTTTTTTTCTTTCCTTTTTGACAGCCGCATTGTTCGCCACCTACAGCACGACAACACAATGCCAGTTAAATACAGCTCACCTCGCTGACTACACCCGGGGAGTCATTAACAGCTCGCAGCTTATCTGTCAAGCGCTCCGGCGCAGGAGGAAACCATAGTCAAGACAACTTTACTTTTGTTCTAAAAACTGAGAGGCAAATGTTCTCTATAACATCTCAAGAGGCTGCGGGGAGAAAAGATTTTAGTGAAGGAAGAAGAAAATGAGATGGTTGCAGTGCTCCAGAGCTGCGCTCCTCCATTGTTTACCAGGAACAGCTCCATACTTTTAGTAGTGGCTGTCCCTGGTATTGCATCTCAATCATATTCGCTTCAAGGGGTGCCATCAAATATTTATTCTGTATCCATAAGAAAGAGGATAAATTGCTGGGGGTAGTCAAAGTGGGCCCGAGTACTGGGGGTAGTCAGGGTGGGCCTGAGTACTGGGGATAGTCAGGGTGGGCCTGAGTACTGGGGGTAGTCAGAGTGGGCCTGAGTACTGGGGGTAGTCAGGGTGGGCCTGAGTACTGGGGGTAGTCAGGGTGGGCCTGAGTACTGGGGATAGTCAGAGTGGGCCCGACTGCTGGGGATAGTCAGAGTGGGCCTGAGTACTGGGGGTAGTCAGGGTGGGCCTGAGTACTGGGGATAGTCAGAGTGGGCCCGACTGCTGGGGATAGTCAGAGTGGGCCTGAGTACTGGGGGTAGTCAGGGTGGGCCTGAGTACTGGGGGTAGTCAGGGTGGGCCTGAGTACTGGGGATAGTCAGAGTGGGCCCGACTGCTGGGGATAGTCAGAGTGGGCCTGAGTACTGGGGGTAGTCAGAGTGGGCCTGAGTACTGGGGGTAGTCAGGGTGGGCCTGAGTACTGGGGGTAGTCAGGGTGGGCCTGAGTACTGGGGATAGTCAGGGTGGGCCTGAGTACTGGGGGTAGTCAGAGTGGGCCTGAGTACTGGGGGTAGTCAGAGTGGGCCTGAGTACTGGGGGTAGTCAGGGTGGGCCTGAGTACTGGGGATAGTCAAGGTGGGCCTGAGTACTGGGGATAGTCAGGGTGGGCCTGAGTACTGGGGGTAGTCAGGGTGGGCCTGAGTACTGGGGGTAGTCAGAGTGGGCCCGACTGCTGGGGATAGTCATGGTGGGCCGGAGTACTGAGACCCTCAGAATGGGATTATGCAACATAAAATACCCATGAATTGCTTATTAGTAGGGGTCTGACCACTGTGACCACTCTCGGTCTTAAGAATGGGGGTGTTTTACCCCCACTATAAATGTGGATGCCCCTACTCCATTCATTGCTATGGGCAAATTGAAGATGGTCATGTTCGATGCTTGGTTGATCTCCAGCACTCCCATGGAAAGGATGGAGCAGACGGACCCCCATCAGTTGTGGCTCTGATCTGTAATACAAGATGTATTAAATAATGAAGGGGATGTGGCCCTTACTACACTGACCCCTCCGATCACCTGATCTCCAAGGATGCCAACAGTCAGACCCCCACCAATTGGTGCCCTATTCTTCAGGCCATGAATATTAGGAACTGGGGAAGTTGTCTCAACCCACAAAGGACCAGACAGTTATCTGATGTGTATGAGGTTCCCCATCTTCAGGTCCATGACACCACTCTAGAATGACCATAAATGTATCAATCGCCATTAATAACCCAGACGTATGAATGTCTGTATGAAGGTTTGGAGGCACCTGGTGGACATTGGTTGGTCAGACATTGGACGTCTTCTTGGTCGTTGTGATCTGTTACACTATCGTAGACTCTCATTGACTATTAGGTGAGAAAATAAGTAATATTTACAGCGATGAAACCGTCTTACCACATTGTTGACGCTTCCCCGATCAGAAAGCCAACGGTGAACAGGATCAGTACCTTCCTGTCCATTGCCAAATGTATAAAATGTGAAGTCCTGTTCATTGTCCATTCCCGCCCCACCATTGACACCTCAAGGAGTCACAGTAGGGTAGACGTGTCTATAGAAGTAGGGCATCTACCCCAACTTCACCATAACCATGACCATTCGTCCATGTTGTATTGGCCATACACTCATCTGTTCCTCCCAATATACTTGGCTTGGCAGAGTAATATGGGTAATAAGCCGAGGCCAGACACCTCTCATAGCAATTCCAAAAAGACAACAATAAGCCATCATACTGTGTATAGGATCAACAGTTGGGCATTATACTGTGTATAGGGGCAACTGTTGTGAAACATACTATAGAGGGGGAAACAGTGGGGCATCACACTGTGTATAGGAGCAACAATGGAGCATCATACTGTGTATAGGGGCATCAATAGGGCATCATACTGTGTATAGGAGCAACAATGGAGCATCATACTGTGTATAGGGGCATCAATAGGGCATCATACTGTGTATAGGAGCAACAATGGAGCATCATACTGTGTATAGGGGCATCAATAGGGCATCATACTGTGTATAGGAGCAACAATAGGGCATCATACTGTGTATAGGAGCAACAATGGAGCATCATACTGTGTATAGGGGCATCAATAGGGCATCATACTGTGTATAGGAGCAACAATAGGGCATCATACTGTGTATAGGAGCAACAATGGGGCATCATACTGTGTATAGGGGCATCAATAGGGCATCATACTGTGTATAGGAGCAACAATGGAGCATCATACTGTGTATAGGGGCATCAATAGGGCATCATACTGTGTATAGGAGCAACAATAGGGCATCATACTGTGTATAGGAGCAACAATAGGGCATCATACTGTGTATAGGGGCATCAATGAGGCATAATACTGTGTATAGGAGCAACAATAGGGCATAATACTGTGTATAGGAGCAACAATAGAGCATCATACTGTGTATAGGGGCATCAATGAGGCAACATAGTATGTATAGGGGCCAACAATGGGTCCTCATAACTTTCATGTAGTGGTCGACATCCTTCCTGATTGTACGGTACACCAACTACTTCTTGAGTTTTTATCTAAATCGGCATGCAAATGGTTGCCCACCCCTGCATTGCTGTATGACCCCCCACCTCCCTATATCTACGGTACATCATTGAGTGCCCCTTGTTGAAGTCATCGACCCTCGGCCAGTCTACCATCACAGGCATTGCTTGCCGCTGACACTGAGAGTCCTTGAAGATCATAATGGCGGTTCGCTACGTCCTCCATGTGGTATCTTCTCTACATTTTTGTTTTTGGAAAACCCGAAAGTCAGAACATCGGAGGACAGAACGTCAAGAAGTAGCGTCAGGCTGGCTCTACGGTTGGCGAGGAGGTGGGAAGTTACGCCAAAAATATTTCCACTAGAAGATGTCGGGAAGGTGATGTTTATGGGCTGAGGAGTGTTATCTCGATAGACCACATTGTGGACGTCCAGAAGAAAGGTCCTCGCGGTGCCCTGACAGACAGTTTAACACCAGGCCAAGCCGTGAAACAATGCTGATGTCTGAAGTCTGCGCTACTGGAAGGCTGAGAAGTCTTTATTTCCTACCAAGGCTTCTTTTTTTTTTCTCCTACTGCTTGGAAAAAAAAAAAAAAACCTTGAAAAGCTTCTTGCAGCTCTTCCCTCTCACTCAGCACCTCCAGCGCTGAACAAAGAGTCTGACTTCAGCGAGGCATTGGCACATTACTCCATTCGCACTTGTGAGTCGGAGAGCAATTTTTCAGCAAAGGCCGACTCTGGGGAGAGATTAACCCCTTCTGTGACAGCGCGGCATCAAACACCCCGCTGGAGGCGCAGACATTACATGTACTATACAATATGACAAGTTACTGGCGCTGGTTCTCTAGTCAGAATTAGCAGTTTTACCCAGCGAGGATACGGCCTAAAAATAGTTGGGATTTTATTAAGGAGCGCTCTATGGATTGTGCACTCTCTACACTGTATACTCTATGGATTATGCACTCTATACTGTGTACTGTGCTGTGCACTCTCTATACTGTGTACTGTGCTGTGCACTCTGTATACTGTGTACTGTGCTGTGCACTCTCTATACTGTGTACTGTGCTGTACACTCTCTATACTGTGCACTCTCTATACTGTGTACTGTGCTGTGCACTCTCTATACTGTGTACTGTGCTGTGCACTCTCTATACTGTGTACTGTGCTGTGCACTCTCTATACTGTGTACTGTGCTGTGCACTCTCTATACTGTGTACTGTGCTGTGCACTCTCTATACTGTGTACTGTGCTGTGCACTCTCTATACTGTGTACTGTGCTGTGCACTCTCTATACTGTGCACTCTCTATACTGTGTACTGTGCTGTGCACTCTATATACTGTGTACTGTGCTGTGCACTCTCTATACTGTGCACTCTCTATACTGTGTACTGTGCACTCTCTATACTGTGTACTGTGCACTCTCTATACTGTGTACTGTGCACTCTCTATACTGTGTACTGTGCACTCTCTATACTGTGTACTGTGCTGTGTACTCTCTATACTGTGTACTGTGTTGTGCACTCTCTATACTGTGTACTGTGTTGTGCACTCTATATACTGTGTACTGTGCTGTGCACTCTCTATACTGTGCACTCTCTATACTGTGCACTCTCTATACTGTGTACCGTGCTTTGCACTGTCTATACTGTGTACTGTGCTGTGCACTCTCTATACTGTGTACTGTGCTGTGCACTCTCTATACTCTGTAATGTGTTGTGCACTCTACACTATTTATTGTTTTGTGCACTCTATACTGTGTACCTTGTTGTGCACTCCCTATACTGTGTTGTGCACTCTCTATATTATGTATTGTGTTGTGCACTTTATACTATGTATTGTGATGTGCACTCTGTATACTCTCTTGTGCACTCTATACTATGTATTGTGATGTACACTCTGTATACTCTCTTGTGCACTATATACTGTGTATTGTGTTGCAGACTCTGTAAACTCTCTTGTGCACTCTCTGTATTGTGTTGTGCACTCTCTATACTCTGTTGGGGTGATCTGGAATGATAACTTTAGTCCAACAAATTGTAACCAATAACCTGGGCAGATCAGGCGCCCACTAGGGGTATAGTAAGTGCAGTAACCCATGCGCTGCCAGGAGGAGTATTATTAGTAGTGCACTGTACTCAGAAGGACATAGTCTGCACAATATCACAGTGTAATCTCTGCAGGAGCCATCGGGATACTTGGTGCAGAGAGGGTTAATGCGATCCCGGCCTCGGTTGCTATGCGCTACCACACAATTGCGCTCTGATTAAAAAGCTTTTCTTTGTCTAATGTCTCTATCCATAAAGCGTCCGACTTATTATTGATGGCAGCGTGCCCGGAGAAGAGTCAGAGGACTGATCCCAATGTATTTATGTATCCTAATGACGCTATTATCAATCTTATTTATTAAAACCCCGGCCGCGGCTTGTAATACAACATGATGCTCGCCTCCTGATGGACCATGACATGTCTGCCGGGGAGGCGCACGATAAATGAGACCTCCCTCTATAAATATTTCATGCGGCCAAAATGAAAACTGTCTTATACATAGAAATGTTGTGAGCGCGTATATGGCCTACGTGACCTGTTCTGGGGGTGTGGGATGTTTGTGTAGGTTTTTAGTTGATCGTATTTAGGCGAGGACCAGTGGCTGAGGTTTTAATACTTAAAGGGGTTCTCCACTTCGGGAAATACATGTTTGCCTCCAGCAATATGTTCCAGAGGTATTCCCTTGTTGGGAACTCCACCAATGATTGGGCCCTGCACTGATGATTGCCAACTTTACTAATAGTTGGGACCTCCACCAATGATTTCCAGCTTTACTGATCATTGGGACCTCCACCAGTGATTGGCAACTTTACTCATAATTGGAAACTCCACCAATGTTTGGGACCTCCACCAATGATTGGCAACTAGAGATGAACGAGTACTATTCGAAATGGCCGTATCGAATAGCACGCACCCATAGGAATCAATGGAAATGGCCGGCACACAGACTTTGCCGGTGGCCGGCCGCTTAACCCCCTGCGTTCCGGCTGTGTCCATTCATTCCTATGGGTGTGTGCTATTCGAAACGGGAGTTTCGAATAGTACTTGCTCATCTCTGTTGGCAACGTTACTCATATTTGGGACATCCACCAGTAATTGAGCCCTCCACTGATGATTGGCAACTTTACTCAAAGTTGAGACCTCCACCAATGATTAGGACCTCCACCAATGATTGGCACCTTTACTCATAATTGGGACCTCCACCGAAGGTTGGCAGCTTTACTAATAGTTGGTACCTCCACCAATGATTGGGACCTTCACCATTGACTGGGACCTCCACCAATGATTGCCAACTTTACTGATAACAGAGACCACCAATGACTGGGACCTCTACCAGTGATTGGCACCTTTACTAATAATTGAGACTTTTTTTAAAGACTAGAACTTCCACCAATGATTGGCACCTTTATTTATAATTGGGACCTCCACCAATCATTTGAGACTTTTACTGATAATTTGACATCCACCAATGACTGGAACCTCCACTGATGATTGGCAACTTTACTAATAATTGAGACCTTCAACAATGATTGCCACCTTTATAAATACTTGGGACCTCCACCAATGATTGGCAACTTTACTTATAATTGGGACCTCGACCAATGATTGGGACCTCCACCGGTAATTGTCATCATTACTGATAATTGGGGCCTCCACCAATGATTGGAACCTCCACCGGTAATTGTCATCTTTACTGATAATTGGGGCCTCCACCGTTGATTGGGAACTTCACTGTTCCTGAGAATAAAGAAGGTGCCACTTTTTCAGTGTACTCTAACAATAAAGGGGTATTCCTATCTCACGAAGTGATGACTTTATGTTTGGGACCTCACCAAGGATTGGGATGTTCATCAATGATTGGGAGCTCCACTGATAAGTGGGACATTCACCATTGACTAGGACCTCTACCAATGATTGGCACCTTCTCCGATGAGTAGAACCTCCACTGATGATCGGGACCTTCACCAATCCTGAAAGTTGCATCTTTACCGTTGTGTCTACAATGATAACTTAAGGGAGTATTGACATCATAACTTTATGAACGGGAACTTCACCGATGATTGGGGCCTTTATTAATGATTGAGACCCTTACTAATGATTTGGACCCTCACCAGTGATTGGAACCTTCATTGACGATTGGGACCTCCAATGAAGAGGACTTACCGTCTGCCCCGACCATGTATGAATCATTACACATGACTCAATGGGGGGCTCCAACATGGCTATATTGCAAAAAATAGAAGCTCCTGGTGAGGAAAGTAACACCGCCATTGTCTACAAGTTGCCCATTACTAAAGGGCAAAGGGATAACAAAAAATGAGATGCGCCCCTTTAAATTCTGGACCTCACAATTGAATGGCAAGAGTGCTAACCACTGAGCCATCTCTAAGATAGTGACAAACATCAGCACAAGCTTTATCGACACGCAGACACATTACACCGCCATGCTGCTTCTGCAAAGGAAATCGCTCATCTGGTAAAATGTATTCAAATACCTCGTCGCCAGATGTTTCAGCGCCGTGCGTCTGATCTGCTGCTTTACCGCCGGTATTGATAAAATTTTGGCATGACTGTAAACTGGGAACACTTGTAATAATATAGTAATAGAGTCTATAGGGGGCAGTATAGTTGTTAGCGTTTCCAAAAATTGGCAATAACTTTATACCTTGCCCTACCCTTCTTGACAGTGTTGCAAAGCGTATCACTCAGTGAGTCTAGGAAAATGCTCCTCCCACTAGAAAACAGTGCCACACCTGTCCTCAGGCTGTGAATGGTATTGCAACTCAACCTTATTTACATCAAAGGCGTGTGACTGTAATACCAGGCACAACCTATTGACAGGAGGGGCAGTGTTGTAGGATTAAAGCAGCCATGTTTTTCTAATCTTGTACGGGAAGTCCTTCAGCAGTTTGACCCAGTAAATGGAGAGGGGTGATGGGAAGAAGGGCTTGACCATGCTTACATTCATGGTCATGGAGGTCACATGCTCTTAGCGCTCCCTAATCCCCCCACGTTCCTCTTGGGTGATGGATCTAGCAGACTTCTGACTACACCCAGGGTTGTCAATACCACAGGGGAGGGCTGGGGTGGCTATTTCACAATAAGGGACCCCGAGGCACGATGGGATGCCAAGAACGTTGTCCGACCTGCTCTGACATCGGTACTTTGGGTTATAACTAATAATTTAGCCCGATGAGAAATCCAATTTGGATCAATAAGAATCCTGTCCGCCTCCTTATTCCCTCCCCGGTAATGGAGCCCTATGAGGGGCTGAGTGTCTCTGCCGAAAATTACAGAGGACTGAGAGATATCATAAAACCCTTGTGGTGCACAAATCCCTCTCATATTGTAATATCCATTATTTCGGAGATACAAAGCGCCTCTTGCATTAATCCGCCTTTACTGTTTACTGTAATCGTAGAAGTGTCAGGATGATAGATGGCGATACACTCCGATCTGAAATACAATACAGCGTGCGGCGTCCTATCTGCCAGTCCTCCCCTCTTCTCTTACTGTTAACACTTCTGTTATGGCACAAAAGTTCATCCTGTTTGCTTCAAGGTGATGGGGGATGAAGTTATGCCAAAATCTGCTTAAAATTTGATGGCGACAGCAGCTTTTGTTGTGACATTGCAATACTGCAGGCTGAAATTGCGCTGGGGACTCTTAAAGGGGCACCATCTTGGAATAAAGAGGTGTAAATGTCCTGGGGATTGACTAAAGCTTGCAGAGTTTCCATTGCATAGAGTTTTTGGAAGGGGGGAGATTTCTTCTACAGCAAGCTGCCTCCCAACATATAAATTAGCAATAGAGGGGGAGAAGGAACAGGAGATGAAATTGAGGGGAATACAAGAAAAGAGAGGAAGAAGAAAAAAAAGTAACAAGGGTATGGGACAGGAATTAACATCAACCATCCCAACCCCCTGGATATCGCTCGTAGACTACAGCCAGGGCCTGACGATATAGACTGGTATTCTATTGAGGCTTGGTAAGTTATCCAGTAGACCCAAGATTTCCAAAAACTTCCTTTCTGCCATGTAGTTGAGCGGTCAGGTCTTCCAAACATCTAGTGTCGTACTGACGTTCCTCGGGCCCACTGGATAATATCCAACAATCACTAGGAAAGAGACTGTAGCACCCTTAAAGTTTAGATGTCTTCTCTTGGACCATTATTGTGTTAGAACCTGGACCATTCAGAGGAACCTCTGGCATCATGGTGGGCCAGTTCTACATGGCATACACCAGATGTCTTCCATGTTCTCAATCCGTATGGTTGAGGGCAGCTCCAGATGTCTCCACAGTGATGTACAAATATCTACTACTAAGGGTATCCTGGTCCTAGTGACTGGCCAAGGAACAAGGAGAAATTAGAAGGGACCCGTCTCTACATCACTGCTGAAGCCCCTCATTCTCGGTTTGGTTGATGACCTATCCCAACAATGTTCTATCATCTTGTAAGAGGAACAAGAAGACACATTTCTTAATATAAAACTTCTCATTCTTCGACATAGGTCTGGAAGCATTCTAGAGCACAGGTGCAGCACGGGAGAAGAGCAGAAGAGTTTAGGATAATGGTGGATGTTGGCTATAGATTAATGGGTACAAATAGGTTGGCAGACACTACTTGGCAATAACATTCTGGGAGCCATTATCACTCTGAGGATATCTCCATGACCTCAGGGACCCGCACGGTGTTAAAGTGGCCATCCTTATCGCTCTCTACACCAGGTAGGATCCATCGCTCGCTCAGATGTCTGCTCGCTCCACAATAACACAGTAGGATCTGCCGCAGAGGCTTATTCATTATGCTGGGCGGTCGATACCGGAGAATACATTCTTCATAGCCAGGGATGCAGGAATTGACTACCTCAGCCCTGCGGCTACAATTAACAGGAGGTAAATTGTCAGAAGAGAAATGGACACCCCGACTGCACTATTTTGCAAGCAGTACAATTCCTTTATGGGTGTAAGCAGGCTTTGTGTAGCTGTAGACTAAATTGATGAAGATGTCTATAGGGTTACTCTAACCTTATCTTGTTCATTCGGAGTGATGTATGGCGGTGCTTTCCATAATAACTCTCAGAGCTGCAGGGAATGTCTAATCCTTCACGCCGGGTAACAGTATACGGGCAGTAGCATAACTACTAGGGTTGAGCGATTGCGATCGGGAAAGATCAGATCTCAATCGGCGATCGAGCAAATTTCACGATCGGGAAAATGATCGAAAATCAGATTTTAAAAATGATCCTCAAATCTCAAGAGCTACATGGCAACCTAAAGACATAAGATCGCAACGTCGTGCTGATACAACACAACTAATCATAGTCAACGTGGTTGAGCTGAGCCAGCAAGTTTGGATTTCTGTCGACTGACGTGTCCTCGTAACTCACACGTTGCGATTCGACCGCATTCAGTACCATTAGTTGCAAGGAAACCTTGTGATGTTGCCACATTATACTCCGTGATAGATCTGTATACAGCATGGTGCTCGGCTCCCCCTAGTGGTGGTCGATAGCACCCAGAATTTTATGATATAAGGAGCTCCGAGCCCTATAAAGATCTATTTATTGCTTGCGCAGAATTCATTCAGACGGACCATTCACCGCTTCTGAGAAGAAACAATAATGACAGGATTGTACGTCCTTCTTAGAATGTGAATTACATCTGAATGGTTCTTGAGTCATCTTGAATGATGGAATCCAAGAAAGCGTCGCCTGTATCTCTGGGATACATCCCTTTGTTTCTTGGTACTTCAGTTACTGTAGACTCGTTCTGTGCCCTACACAAGTGAATAATGCCGCCAGTATTGACACAAGTATATAGCGTATACCTTTAGCTGACTGCTTTCTAATGGCGTTCCTTGAATGGGTCTGACCTCCTTCAAAGACAAAGTACAGATTGCGTGGAAATGAGACTATAGAATTGCAAGCGAAATGGAACAAGACGTGTGGACGGTCTGTAACACTATCTGCACAATGACGGCTGACTAAAAGCCTGGCGGCTGCTTTAACTTTGGCTCAAGGTCCCTCGCAGTATACACTGGGCTCGGGCTATACAGCTGGGAACCTAGACATGAGAAGTGCAGGCTATTACACCTGCTAATGTCAGGTCGGCCAAGGAAAAACACGTTTAACCCTTAGATCCCGCACAGGCCTGCCATGTTAATTCAGTTTTTCTTATAATTTCAGCACTCCTAATGCCGCCATATTGTGTCAAGATAATACTGCCGTATACAGTGCGTATATTACCATTATGATACTGGGATAATGGTGACATATAGTGTCATGACTGTACTGCCATGTAGAGCCCACATAATACCACTATATAGTGCTAAGATAATATCTCCATCTACAGTCCACATAATACTGCAATATAGGACAAAGATGATACTGCCATATACACAATGCCACCATATAGTGTTAAGGTAATATTGCCATATACAGACTGAATAATGCTAAGTACTAAATAGTACTAATAGTACTAAAACAATACATCCATATACAGACCACTTAATACTATCCTATAATAGCTATACAATGCTGCCATATATGTTATGGTCTATGGGGTCGTGGGGAACCGCTTTTCAACTGGACTGGATTTCCATTTTTCAGGTCCCCAAAGAGCCGAAATCTGAATGTTATTGTGAGCCTAGCGTAGGCCTATGTAAGGACAGCGCTGTAGGGGGTCCTGGGGTCATTCCTGGTCATTCTGACCTTCATATCACAGATCTTCCTTTGGTACTTGGTTTTGTAGATTATCACTGAGAAGTAGCTGCACATTTACTGCAGCGGGATTACATGGCGGCGGGATTAGGAAAGAGAGAATTCAGGTCACCAGAAGACACAGTCACTACTGAGATGTAAAGGGGCACAATAAAAAGACAAAAACTGACCCCTAATACTGAATCTAGGCTGAAGAAACCAGCAGAATAGTGAGCGCAGCTCTGGAGTATAATACAGGATAAGCAATGTAATGTATGTACACAGTGACTGCACCAGCAGAATAGTGAGCGCAGCTCTGGAGTATAATACAGGATAAGTAATGTATGTACACAGTGACTTCACCAGCAGAATAGTGAGCGCAGCTCTGGAGTATAATACAGGATAAGTAATGTAATATATGTACACAGTGACTGCACCAGCAGAATAGTGAGCGCAGCTCTGGAGTATAATACAGGATAAGTAATGTAATGTATGTACACAGTGACTGTACCAGCAGAATAGTGAGCGCAGCTCTGGAGTATAATACAGGATAAGTAATGTATGTACACAGTGACTGCACCAGCAGAATAGTGAGCGCAGCTCTGGAGTATAATACAGGATAAGTAATGTAATGTATGTACAC
The DNA here is from genome assembly GCF_031893055.1 of Leptodactylus fuscus. Classification (NCBI taxonomy): domain Eukaryota; kingdom Metazoa; phylum Chordata; class Amphibia; order Anura; family Leptodactylidae; genus Leptodactylus; species Leptodactylus fuscus. The sequence continues at coordinate 12,471,338 of NC_134272.1, read as the reverse complement.
AGTGACTGTACCAGCAGAATAGTGAGCGCAGCTCTGGAGTATAATACAGGATAAGTAATGTAATGTATGTACACAGTGACTGTACCAGCAGAATAGTGAGCGCAGCTCTGGAGTATAATACAGGATAAGTAATGTAATGTATGTACACAGTGACTGTACCAGCAGAATAGTGAGCGCAGCTCTGGAGTATAATACAGGATAAGTAATGTAATGTATGTACACAGTGACTGTACCAGCAGAATAGTGAGCGCAGCTCTGGAGTATAATACAGGATAAGTAATGTAATGTATGTACACAGTGACTGCAGCAGCAGAATAGTGAGCGCAGCTCTGGAGTATAATACAGGATAAGTAATGTAATGTATGTACACAGTGACTGCACCAGCAGAATAGTGAGCGCAGCTCTGGAGTATAATACAGGATAAGTAATGTAATGTATGTACACAGTGACTGTACCAGCAGAATAGTGAGCGCAGCTCTGGAGTATAATACAGGATAAGTAATGTATGTACACAGTGACTGCACCAGCAGAATAGTGAGCGCAGCTCTGGAGTATAATACAGGATAAGTAATGTAATGTATGTACACAGTGACTGTACCAGCAGAATAGTGAGCGCAGCTCTGGAGTATAATACAGGATAAGTAATGTAATGTATGTACACGGTGACTGTACCAGCAGAATAGTGAGCGCAGCTCTGGAGTATAATACAGGATAAGTAATGTAATGTATGTACACAGTGACTGTACCAGCAGAATAGTGAGCGCAGCTCTGGAGTATAATACAGGATAAGTAATGTAATGTATGTACACAGTGACTGTACCAGCAGAATAGTGAGCGCAGCTCTGGAGTATAATACAGGATAAGTAATGTAATGTATGTACACAGTGACTGCAGCAGCAGAATAGTGAGCGCAGCTCTGGAGTATAATACAGGATAAGTAATGTAATGTATGTACACAGTGACTGCACCAGCAGAATAGTGAGCGCAGCTCTGGAGTATAATACAGGATAAGTAATGTAATGTATGTACACAGTGACTGTACCAGCAGAATAGTGAGCGCAGCTCTGGAGTATAATACAGGATAAGTAATGTAATGTATGTACACAGTGACTGTACCAGCAGAATAGTGAGCGCAGCTCTGGGGTATAATACAGGATAAGTAATGTAATGTATGTACACAGTGACTGTACCAGCAGAATAGTGAGCGCAGCTCTGGAGTATAATACAGGATAAGTAATGTAATGTTTGTACACAGTGACTGTACCAGCAGAATAGTGAGCGCAGCTCTGTAGTATAATACAGGATAAGTAATGTAATGTATGTACACAGTGACTGCAGCAGCAGAATAGTGAGCGCAGCTCTGGAGTATAATACAGGATAAGTAATGTAATGTATGTACACAGTGACTGCACCAGCAGAATAGTGAGCGCAGCTCTGGAGTATAATACAGGATAAGTAATGTAATGTATGTACACAGTGACTGCACCAGCAGGATAGTGAGCACAGCTCTGGAGTATAATACAGGATAAGTAATGTAATGTATGTACACAGTGACTGTACCAGCAGAATAGTGAGCGCAGCTCTGGAGTATAATACTGGATATGTAATGTAATGTATGTACACAGTGACTGTACCAGCAGAATAGTGAGCGCAGCTCTGGAGTATAATACAGGATGAGTAATGTAATGTATGTGCACAGTGACTGCAGCAGCAGAATAGTGAGCGCAGCTCTGGAGTATAATACAGGATGAGTAATATATGTACACAGTGACTGTACCGGCAGAATAGTAAGTGCAGCTCTGGAGTATAATACAGGATAAGTAATGTAATGTATGTACACAGTGACTGTACCGGCAGAATAGTGAGTGCAGCTCTGGGGTATAATACAGGATAAGTAATGTAATGTATGTACACAGTGACTGCACCGGCAGAATAGTGAGCGCAGCTCTGGAGTATAATACAGGATAAGTAATGTAATTTATGTACACAGTGACTGCATCAGCAGAATAGTGAGCGCAGCTCTGGAGTATAATACAGGATAAGTAATGTAATGTATGTACACAGTGACTGTACCAGCAGAATAGTGAGCGCAGCTCTGGAGTATAATACAGGATAAGTAATGTAATGTATGTACACAGTGACTGCACCAGCAGAATAGTGAGCGCAGCTCTGGAGTATAATACAGGATAAGTAATGTAATATATGTACACAGTGACTGCACCAGCAGAATAGTGAGCGCAGCTCTGGAGTATAATACAGGATAAGTAATGTAATGTATGTACACAGTGACTGTACCAGCAGAATAGTGAGCGCAGTTCTGGAGTATAATACAGGATAAGTAATGTATGTACACAGTGACTGTACCAGCAGAATAGTGAGCGCAGCTCTGGAGTATAATACAGGATAAGTAATGTAATGTATGTACACAGTGACTGCACCAGCAGAATAGTGAGCGCAGCTCTGGAGTATAATACAGGATAAGTAATGTAATATATGTACACAGTGACTGCACCAGCAGAATAGTGAGCGCAGCTCTGGAGTATAATACAGGATAAGTAATGTAATGTATGTACACAGCTCTGGAGTATAATACAGGATAAGTAATATAATGTATGTACGCAGTGACTGCAGCAGCAGAATAGTGAGTGCAGCTCTGGAGTATAATACAGGATGAGTAATGTAATGTATGTATACAGTGACTGTACCAACAGAATAGTAAGCGCGGCTCTGGAGTATAATACAGGATAAGTAATGTAATGTATGTACACAGTGACTGTACCAGCAGAATAGTGAGTGCAGCTCTGGGGTATAATACAGGATAAGTAATGTAATGTATGTACACAGTGACTGCACCAGCAGAATAGTGAGCGCAGCTCTGGAGTATAATACAGGATAAGTAATGTAATGTATCTACACAGTGACTGTACCAGCAGAATAGTGAGCGCAGCTCTGGAGTATAATACAGGATAAGTAATGTAATGTATGTACACAGTGACTGCACCAGCAGAATAGTGAGCGCAGCTCTGGAGTATAATACAGGATAAGTAATGTAATATATGTACACAGTGACTGCACCAGCAGAATAGTGAGCGCAGCTCTGGAGTATAATACAGGATAAGTAATGTAATGTATGTACACAGTGACTGCACCAGCAGAATAGTGAGCGCAGCTCTGGAGTATAATACAGGATAAGTAATGTAATGTATGTACACAGTGACTGCACCAGCAGAATAGTGAGCGCAGCTCTGGAGTATAATACAGGATAAGTAATGTAATATATGTACACAGTGACTGTACCGGCAGAATAGTAAGTGCAGCTCTGGAGTATAATACAGGATAAGTAATGTAATGTATGTACACAGTGACTGTACCGGCAGAATAGTGAGTGCAGCTCTGGGGTATAATACAGGATAAGTAATGTAATGTATGTACACAGTGACTGCATCGGCAGAATAGTGAGCGCAGCTCTGGAGTATAATACAGGATAAGTAATGTAATGTATGTACACAGTGACTGTACCAGCAGAATAGTGAGCGCAGCTCTGGAGTATAATACAGGATAAGTAATGTATGTACACAGTGACTGCACCAGCAGAATAGTGAGCGCAGCTCTGGAGTATAATACAGGATAAGTAATGTAATGTATGTACACAGTGACTGTACCAGCAGAATAGTGAGCGCAGCTCTGGAGTATAATACAGGATAAGTAATGTAATGTATGTACACAGTGACTGTACCAGCAGAATAGTGAGCGCAGCTCTGGAGTATAATACAGGATAAGTAATGTAATGTATGTACACAGTGACTGCAGCAGCAGAATAGTGAGCGCAGCTCTGGAGTATAATACAGGATAAGTAATGTAATGTATGTACACAGTGACTGTACCAGCAGAATAGTGAGCGCAGCTCTGGAGTATAATACAGGATAAGTAATGTATGTACACAGTGACTGCACCAGCAGAATAGTGAGCGCAGCTCTGGAGTATAATACAGGATAAGTAATGTAATGTATGTACACAGTGACTGCACCAGCAGAATAGTGAGCGCAGCTCTGGAGTATAATACAGGATAAGTAATGTAATGTATGTACACAGTGACTGTACCAGCAGAATAGTGAGCGCAGCTCTGGAGTATAATACAGGATAAGTAATGTAATGTATGTACACAGTGACTGTACCAGCAGAATAGTGAGCGCAGCTCTGGGGTATAATACAGGATAAGTAATGTAATGTATGTACACAGTGACTGTACCAGCAGAATAGTGAGCGCAGCTCTGGAGTATAATACAGGATAAGTAATGTAATGTTTGTACACAGTGACTGTACCAGCAGAATAGTGAGCGCAGCTCTGGAGTATAATACAGGATAAGTAATGTAATGTATGTACACAGTGACTGCAGCAGCAGAATAGTGAGCGCAGCTCTGGAGTATAATACAGGATAAGTAATGTAATGTATGTACACAGTGACTGCACCAGCAGAATAGTGAGCGCAGCTCTGGAGTATAATACAGGATAAGTAATGTAATGTATGTACACAGTGACTGCACCAGCAGAATAGTGAGCACAGCTCTGGAGTATAATACAGGATAAGTAATGTAATGTATGTACACAGTGACTGTACCAGCAGAATAGTGAGCGCAGCTCTGGAGTATAATACTGGATATGTAATGTAATGTATGTACACAGTGACTGTACCAGCAGAATAGTGAGCGCAGCTCTGGAGTATAATACAGGATGAGTAATGTAATGTATGTGCACAGTGACTGCAGCAGCAGAATAGTGAGCGCAGCTCTGGAGTATAATACAGGATGAGTAATATATGTACACAGTGACTGTACCGGCAGAATAGTAAGTGCAGCTCTGGAGTATAATACAGGATAAGTAATGTAATGTATGTACACAGTGACTGTACCGGCAGAATAGTGAGTGCAGCTCTGGGGTATAATACAGGATAAGTAATGTAATGTATGTACACAGTGACTGCACCGGCAGAATAGTGAGCGCAGCTCTGGAGTATAATACAGGATAAGTAATGTAATTTATGTACACAGTGACTGCATCAGCAGAATAGTGAGCGCAGCTCTGGAGTATAATACAGGATAAGTAATGTAATGTATGTACACAGTGACTGTACCAGCAGAATAGTGAGCGCAGCTCTGGAGTATAATACAGGATAAGTAATGTAATGTATGTACACAGTGACTGCACCAGCAGAATAGTGAGCGCAGCTCTGGAGTATAATACAGGATAAGTAATGTAATATATGTACACAGTGACTGCACCAGCAGAATAGTGAGCGCAGCTCTGGAGTATAATACAGGATAAGTAATGTAATGTATGTACACAGTGACTGTACCAGCAGAATAGTGAGCGCAGTTCTGGAGTATAATACAGGATAAGTAATGTATGTACACAGTGACTGTACCAGTAGAATAGTGAGCGCAGCTCTGGAGTATAATACAGGATAAGTAATGTAATGTATGTACACAGTGACTGCACCAGCAGAATAGTGAGCGCAGCTCTGGAGTATAATACAGGATAAGTAATGTAATATATGTACACAGTGACTGCACCAGCAGAATAGTGAGCGCAGCTCTGGAGTATAATACAGGATAAGTAATGTAATGTATGTACACAGCTCTGGAGTATAATACAGGATAAGTAATGTAATGTATGTACACAGCTCTGGAGTATAATACAGGATAAGTAATATAATGTATGTACGCAGTGACTGCAGCAGCAGAATAGTGAGTGCAGCTCTGGAGTATAATACAGGATGAGTAATGTAATGTATGTATACAGTGACTGTACCAACAGAATAGTAAGCGCGGCTCTGGAGTATAATACAGGATAAGTAATGTAATGTATGTACACAGTGACTGTACCAGCAGAATAGTGAGTGCAGCTCTGGGGTATAATACAGGATAAGTAATGTAATGTATGTACACAGTGACTGCACCAGCAGAATAGTGAGCGCAGCTCTGGAGTATAATACAGGATAAGTAATGTAATGTATCTACACAGTGACTGTACCAGCAGAATAGTGAGCGCAGCTCTGGAGTATAATACAGGATAAGTAATGTAATGTATGTACACAGTGACTGCACCAGCAGAATAGTGAGCGCAGCTCTGGAGTATAATACAGGATAAGTAATGTAATATATGTACACAGTGACTGCACCAGCAGAATAGTGAGCGCAGCTCTGGAGTATAATACAGGATAAGTAATGTAATGTATGTACACAGTGACTGCACCAGCAGAATAGTGAGCGCAGCTCTGGAGTATAATACAGGATAAGTAATGTAATATATGTACACAGTGACTGCACCAGCAGAATAGTGAGCGCAGCTCTGGAGTATAATACAGGATAAGTAATGTAATGTATGTACACAGCTCTGGAGTATAATACAGGATAAGTAATATAATGTATGTACGCAGTGACTGCAGCAGCAGAATAGTGAGTGCAGCTCTGGAGTATAATACAGGATGAGTAATGTAATGTATGTATACAGTGACTGTACCAACAGAATAGTAAGCGCGGCTCTGGAGTATAATACAGGATAAGTAATGTAATGTATGTACACAGTGACTGTACCAGCAGAATAGTGAGTGCAGCTCTGGGGTATAATACAGGATAAGTAATGTAATGTATGTACACAGTGACTGCACCAGCAGAATAGTGAGCGCAGCTCTGGAGTATAATACAGGATAAGTAATGTAATGTATCTACACAGTGACTGTACCAGCAGAATAGTGAGCGCAGCTCTGGAGTATAATACAGGATAAGTAATGTAATGTATGTACACAGTGACTGCACCAGCAGAATAGTGAGCGCAGCTCTGGAGTATAATACAGGATAAGTAATGTAATATATGTACACAGTGACTGCACCAGCAGAATAGTGAGCGCAGCTCTGGAGTATAATACAGGATAAGTAATGTAATGTATGTACACAGTGACTGCACCAGCAGAATAGTGAGCGCAGCTCTGGAGTATAATACAGGATAAGTAATGTAATGTATGTACACAGTGACTGCACCAGCAGAATAGTGAGCGCAGCTCTGGAGTATAATACAGAATAAGTAATGTAATATATGTACACAGTGACTGTACCGGCAGAATAGTAAGTGCAGCTCTGGAGTATAATACAGGATAAGTAATGTAATGTATGTACACAGTGACTGTACCGGCAGAATAGTGAGTGCAGCTCTGGGGTATAATACAGGATAAGTAATGTAATGTATGTACACAGTGACTGCATCGGCAGAATAGTGAGCGCAGCTCTGGAGTATAATACAGGATAAGTAATGTAATTTATGTACACAGTGACTGCATCAGCAGAATAGTGAGCACAGCTCTGGAGTATAATACAGGATAAGTAATGTAATGTATGTACACAGTGACTGTACCAGCAGAATAGTGAGCGCAGCTCTGGAGTATAATACAGGATAAGTAATGTAATGTATATACACAGTGACTGCACCAGCAGAATAGTGAGCGCAGCTCTGGAGTATAATACAGGATAAGTAATGTAATATATGTACACAGTGACTGCACCAGCAGAATAGTGAGCGCAGCTCTGGAGTATAATACAGGATAAGTAATGTAATGTATGTACACAGTGACTGTACCAGCAGAATAGTGAGCGCAGTTCTGGAGTATAATACAGGATAAGTAATGTATGTACACAGTGACTGTACCAGCAGAATAGTGAGCGCAGCTCTGGAGTATAATACAGGATAAGTAATGTAATGTATGTACACAGTGACTGCACCAGCAGAATAGTGAGCGCAGCTCTGGAGTATAATACAGGATAAGTAATGTAATATATGTACACAGTGACTGCACCAGCAGAATAGTGAGCGCAGCTCTGGAGTATAATACAGGATAAGTAATGTAATGTATGTACACAGTGACTGTACCAGCAGAATAGTGAGCGCAGCTCTGGAGTATAATACAGGATAAGTAATGTAATGTATGTACGCAGTGACTGCAGCAGCAGAATAGTGAGTGCAGCTCTGGAGTATAATACAGGATGAGTAATGTAATGTATGTATACAGTGACTGTACCAACAGAATAGTAAGCGCGGCTCTGGAGTATAATACAGGATAAGTAATGTAATGTATGTACACAGTGACTGTACCAGCAGAATAGTGAGTGCAGCTCTGGGGTATAATACAGGATAAGTAATGTAATGTATGTACACAGTGACTGCACCAGCAGAATAGTGAGCGCAGCTCTGGAGTATAATACTGGATAAGTAATGTAATATATGTACACAGTGACTGTACCAGCAGAATAGTGAGCGCAGCTCTGGAGTATAATACAGGATAAGTAATGTAATGTATGTACACAGTGACTGCACCAGCAGAATAGTGAGCGCAGCTCTGGAGTATAATACAGGATAAGTAATGTAATGTATGTACACAGTGACTGCACCAGCAAAATAGTGAGCGCAGCTCTGGAGTATAATACAGGATAAGTAATGTAATGTATGTACACAGTGACTGCACCAGCAGAATAGTGAGCACAGCTCTGGAGTATAATACAGGATAAGTAATGTAATGTATGTACACAGTGACTGCACCAGCAGAATAGTGAGCGCAGCTCTGGAGTATAATACAGGATAAGTAATGTAATGTATGTACACAGTGACTGTACCAGCAGAATAATGAGCGCAGCTCTGGGGTATATAATAATGTGTGTAATGTAGTATGTATAATGTGTGTACACAGTGGGGGGAATATATTTAGGCAGATGCATTATGATATACACTCACCGGCCAGTTTATTAGGTACAATCTCCTGCAGTTCAAACCGAGCATCAGTATGGGGAAGAAAGGTGATTTGAGTGCTTTTGAACGTGGCATGGTTGTTGGTGCCAGAAGGGCTGGTCTGAGTATTTCAGAAACTGCTGATCTACTGGGATTTTCACGCACAACCATCTCTAGGGTTTACAGAGAATGGTCCGAAAAAGAAAAAACATCCAGTGAGCGGCAGTTCTGTGGGCGGAAATGCGTTGTTGATGCCAGAGGTCAGAGGAGAATGGCCAGACTGGTTCGAGCTGATAGAAAGGCAACAGTGACTCAAATAGCCACCCGTTACAACCAAGGTAGCCAGAAGAGCATCAGTGAACGCACAGTACGTCCAACTTTGAGGCTACAGATGGGCTACAGCAGCAGAAGACCACACCGGGTGCCACTCCTTTCAGCTAAGAACAGGAAACTGAGGCTACAATTTGCACAAGCTCATCGAAATTGGACAATTGAAGATTGGAAAAACGTTGCCTGGTCTGATGAGTCTCGATTTCTGCTGCGACATTCGGATGGTAGGGTCAGAATTTGGCGTCAACAACATGAAAGCATGGATCCATCCTGCCTTGTATCGGTAACGGTTCAGGCTGGTGGTGGTGGTGTCATGGTGTGGGGAATATTTTCTTGGCACTCTTTGGGCCCCTTGGTACCAATTCAGCATCGTTGCAACGCCAAAGCCTACCTGAGTATTGTTGCTGACCATGTCCATCCCTTTATGACCACAATGTACCCAACATCTGATGGCTACTTTCAGCAGGATAATGCAATGCCATGTCATAAAGCTGGAATCATCTCAGACTGGTTTCTTGAACATGACAATGAGTTCACTGTACTCCAATGGCCTCCACAGTCACCAGATCTCAATCCAATAGAGGAGCATCTTTGGGATGTGGTGGAACGGGAGATTCGCATCATGGATGTGCAGCCGACAAATCTGCGGCAACTGTGTGATGCCATCATGTCAATATGGACCAAAATCTCTGAGGAATGCTTCCAGCACCTTGTTGAATCTATGCCATGAAGAATTGAAGCAGTTCTGAAGGCAAAAGGGGGTCCAACCCGTTACTAGCATGGTGTACCTAATAAAGTGGCCGGTGTAAGTAATATATGTACTCGGCGCCCCCACCTGTGTATACTGTATACAGCCTGTTGTTCAGTACCAGGATACACGGCGACCTTGTAGAATTGTTGAAAGGTCGTCAATGGGAGAATGAGCGGAGATCTCATTTACATGGCGGAGGGCTGGTGCGCTTTGTCTCCTTTTATCTCCTTATGCATTCACTTGTTCTTCCCATTATCTGCAGTCATCTGACCTGCAGAAGAACATTTGTTTTCGCACTTGAAGGCATCGGCAGATATTTTAACCCTCCCTTTGGGTGTGAATAGAGAAGAAAACAACATGTAGGGCAGACTCTTGGCTGTTTCCTTTCTTTCTGCATAAGATTAGCATCAGTAACCGATGTCACATCTGTAATTACAATCTGACGTCTTCCTGAAGTGGCGATGTAAAGAGGAGTTCAGGATCCCCCTTAGGATGAATTCACACACGGCGGAGTGTTTACAGTAATTTCGATGATTTCCATGGACTCACTAGAATCCCATCCACTTTGCAGGGACTGTAAAACGACGTGTTTTGTGATGCAGCGTTTCATTCGCAGCCAAACCGCGTTGCTTACGCCACATGGGACCCCTGGCCTTAGAATTGGTTCTGCTCCATTGGCGGTCTAGAACAACGGACCACTAAAATAGCGGACATCACCATATGGACCATATGGGATCTGTCCGGGGTCCGATCTTATAAACTGAAACGGCAGACTTTGCAGCAGTTTTTCATCCAGAAATTTTCGGCAGTCAGTGCAATGGAAACGCAGCCTTAGTGCCGTTCAAGTTAACAGTTTGGGCTGCAATACCAAGAACAGCCACAATACAATGTATGGCGCTGTGATTAGTAAGTAATGAAGAAGCCGCAGCACAATCCCGGACACTGTGGTCTTTGATCCGGGGTTTGGATTTTGGGCCCCCATGGTACTCCCATGGCCACATCTCCATCCACCAGGGGTTCAGCTGCAGTAACACACACAACCTGCAGACAGATGTGGCGCTATTCTACATGACTTATCCTATTCTTCACCATTATAAATTCATTTTGGCTATTACTCCTTGTCCTATTCTTCACCTGTGTTGCATCCTTTGCCCCCATCAATCTGTATGTATGTATATATATATATATATATATATATATATATATATATATATATATATATTATAGATCTGCAGCTATCCTATAGGCCCTCGTGACAAAACATACAGGCCTTGGGGACTCACTGATGAAAGTCACCGCCACGTTCTTCTTCCTCCTGAGGAAACCGCTTTTTTTTTTTTTTTTTAATTAAAATGTTCCTCCTTTCCTGTCGTGTTCCTCCGTGATGAGAAATTATTGTAGGAAATCCAAATTTAAGCCGTAATTTCCGCCTTTCCGTGTAAGAGCCATTAAGGGAGACGCCGGGAAATCGCTCCGTTCTCCTCAAGGTGTTGGAACGTTTCATCCTCTCCATGTAAATCACGAGGCGCGGGATCTCATCACGAAATACAATCTAATTCTTTATCTCCAAGGTGATTGGACTCAGCCCTGGGCCAGGCATGAGTAATAACAGGATTATTACAGGAGTACATTGTATTGTTATATGTGATCTGAAGAGACTGACGCTATATGTCACCTGAAGAGACTGACGCTATATGTCACCTGAAGAGACTGACGCTATATGTGATCTGAAGAGACTGACGCTATATGTCACCTGAAGAGACTGACGCTATATGTGATCTGAAGAGACTGACGCTATATGTGATCTGAAGAGACTGACGCTATATGTCACCTGAAGAGACTGATGCTATATGTCACCTGAAGAGACTGATGCTATATGTCACCTGAAGAGACTGACGCTATATGTCACCTGAAGAGACTGATGCTATATGTCACCTGAAGAGACTGACGCTATATGTGATCTGAAGAGACTGACGCTATATGTCACCTGAAGAGACTGACGCTATATGTCACCTGAAGAGACTGACGCTATATGTCACCTGAAGAGACTGACGCTATATGTGATCTGAAGAGACTGACGCTATATGTCACCTGAAGAGACTGATGCTATATGTCACCTGAAGAGACTGACGCTATATGTCACCTGAAGAGACTGACGCTATATGTCACCTGAAGAGACTGACGCTATATGTCACCTGAAGAGACTGACGCTATATGTCACCTGAAGAGACTGACGCTATATGTGATCTGAAGAGACTGACGCTATATGTCACCTGAAGAGACTGACGCTATATGTGATCTGAAGAGACTGACGCTATATTTCACCTGAAGAGACTGACGCTATATGTGATCTGAAGAGACTGACGCTATATGTGATCTGAAGAGACTGACGCTATATGTCACCTGAAGAGACTGACGCTATATGTCACCTGAAGAGACTGACGCTATATGTCACCTGAAGAGACTGACGCTATATGTCACCTGAAGAGACTGACGCTATATGTGATCTGAAGAGACTGACGCTATATGTCACCTGAAGAGACTGACGCTATATGTGATCTGAAGAGACTGACGCTATATGTGATCTGAAGAGACTGACGCTATATGTCACCTGAAGAGACTGACGCTATATGTGATCTGAAGAGACTGACGCTATATGTCACCTGAAGAGACTGACGCTATATGTGATCTGAAGAGACTGACGCTATATGTGATCTGAAGAGACTGACGCTATATGTCACCTGAAGAGACTGACGCTATATGTGATCTGAAGAGACTGACGCTATATGTCACCTGAAGAGACTGACGCTATATGTGATCTGAAGAGACTGACGCTATATGTGATCTGAAGAGACTGACGCTATATGTCACCTGAAGAGACTGACGCTATATGTGATCTGAAGAGACTGACGCTATATGTGATCTGAAGAGACTGACGCTATATGTCACCTGAAGAGACTGACGCTATATGTGATCTGAAGAGACTGACGCTATATGTCACCTGAAGAGACTGACGCTATATGTGATCTGAAGAGACTGACGCTATATGTGATCTGAAGAGACTGACGCTATATGTCACCTGAAGAGACTGACGCTATATGTCACCTGAAGAGACTGACGCTGTATGTCACCTGAAGAGACTGACGCTATATGTCACCTGAAGAGACTGACGCTATATGTCACCTGAAGAGACTGACGCTATATGTCACCTGAAGAGACTGACGCTATATGTCACCTGAAGAGACTGACGCTATATGTGATCTGAAGAGACTGACGCTATATGTCACCTGAAGAGACTGACGCTATATGTGATCTGAAGAGACTGACGCTATATTTCACCTGAAGAGACTGACGCTATATGTGATCTGAAGAGACTGACGCTATATGTGATCTGAAGAGACTGACGCTATATGTCACCTGAAGAGACTGACGCTATATGTCACCTGAAGAGACTGACGCTATATGTGATCTGAAGAGACTGATGCTATATGTGATCTGAAGAGACTGACGCTATATGTGATCTGAAGAGACTGACGCTATATGTCACCTGAAGAGACTGATGCTATATGTCACCTGAAGAGACTGACGCTATATGTGATCTGAAGAGACTGACGCTATATGTCACCTGAAGAGACTGACGCTATATGTCACCTGAAGAGACTGACGCTATATGTGATCTGAAGAGACTGACGCTATATGTGATCTGAAGAGACTGACGCTATATGTCACCTGAAGAGACGGACGCTATATGTCACCTGAAGAGACTGACGCTATATGTGATCTGAAGAGACTGACGCTATATGTCACCTGAAGAGACTGATGCTATATGTCACCTGAAGAGACTGACGCTACATGTCATCTGAAGAGACTGACGCGATGTGTCACCTGAAGAGACTGACGCTATATGTGATCTGAAGAGACTGACGCTATATGTCATCTGAAGAGACTGACGCTATATGTGATCTGAAGAGACTGACGCTATATGTGATCTGAAGAGACTGACGCTATATGTTGTCCAAAGAGACTGACGCTATATGTGATCTGAAGAGACTGACGCTATATGTCACCTGAAGAGACTGATGCTATATGTGATCTGAATAGACTGACGCTATATGTCACCTGAAGAGACTGACGCTATATGTCACCTGAAGAGACTGATGCTATATGTCACCTGAAGAGACTGACGCTATATGTGATCTGAAGAGACTGACGCTATATGTGATCTGAAGAGACTGACGCTATATGTCACCTGAAGAGACTGACGCTATATGTCACCTGAAGAGACTGACGCTATATGTGATCTGAAGAGACTGACGCTATATGTCACCTGAAGAGACTGATGCTATATGTCACCTGAAGAGACTGATGCTATATGTCACCTGAAGAGACTGACGCTATATGTCACCTGAAGAGACTGACGCTATATGTCACCTGAAGAGAATGACGCTATATGTCGTCTGAAGAGACTGACGCTATATGTGATCTGAAGAGACTGACGCTATATGTCACCTGAAGAGACTGACGCTATATGTCACCTGAAGAGACTGACGCTATATGTGATCTGAAGAGACTGACGCTATATGTCACCTGAAGAGACTGACACTATATGTCACCTGAAGAGACTGACGCTATATGTCACCTGAAGAGACTGACGCTATATGTGATCTGAAGAGACTGATGCTATATGTGATCTGAAGAGACTGACGCTATATGTGATCTGAAGAGACTGACGCTATATGTCACCTGAAGAGACTGACGCTATATGTCACCTGAAGAGACTGACGCTATATGTGATCTGAAGAGACTGACGCTATATGTCACCTGAAGAGACTGATGCTATATGTCACCTGAAGAGACTGATGCTATATGTCACCTGAAGAGACTGACGCTATATGTCACCTGAAGAGACTGATGCTATATGTCACCTGAAGAGACTGATGCTATATGTCACCTGAAGAGACTGACGCTATATGTCACCTGAAGAGACTGACGCTATATGTCACCTGAAGAGAATGACGCTATATGTCGTCTGAAGAGACTGACGCTATATGTGATCTGAAGAGACTGACGCTATATGTCACCTGAAGAGACTGATGCTATATGTCACCTGAAGAGACTGACGCTATATGTCACCTGAAGAGACTGACGCTATATGTCACCTGAAGAGACTGATGCTATATGTCACCTGAAGAGACTGACGCTATATGTGATCTGAAGAGACTGACGCTATATGTCACCTGAAGAGACTGACGCTATATGTTGTCCAAAGAGACTGACGCTATATGTGATCTGAAGAGACTGACGCTATATGTCACCTGAAGAGACTGATGCTATATGTGATCTGAAGAGACTGACGCTATATGTGATCTGAAGAGACTGACGCGATGTGTCACCTGAAGAGACTGACGCTATATGTGATCTGAAGAGACTGACGCTATATGTGATCTGAAGAGACTGACACTATATGTCACCTGAAGAGACTGATGCTATATGTGATCTGAAGAGACTGACGCTATATGTCACCTGAAGAGACTGACGCTATATGTTGTCCAAAGAGACTGACGCTATATGTGATCTGAAGAGACTGACGCTATATGTCACCTGAAGAGACTGATGCTATATGTCACCTGAAGAGACTGACGCTGTATGTCACCTGAAGAGACTGACGCTATATGTCATCTGAAGAGACTGACGCGATGTGTCACCTGAAGAGACTGACGCTATATGTGATCTGAAGAGACTGACGCTATATGTGATCTGAAGAGACTGACGCTATATGTTGTCCAAAGAGACTGACGCTATATGTCACCTGAAGAGACTGACGCTATATGTCACCTGAAGAGACTGATGCTATATGTGATCTGAAGAGACTGACGCTATATGTCACCTGAAGAGACTGACGCTATATGTCACCTGAAGAGATTGACGCTATATGTCACCTGAAGAGACTGACGCTATATGTGATCTGAAGAGACTGACGCTATATGTCACCTGAAGAGACTGACGCTATATGTGATCTGAAGAGACTGATGCTATATGTCACCTGAAGAGATTGACGCTATATGTCACCTGAAGAGATTGACGCTATATGTCACCTGAAGAGAATGACGCTATATGTCGTCTGAAGAGACTGACGCTATATGTTGTCCAAAGAGACTGACGCTATATGTGATCTGAAGAGACTGACGCTATATGTGATCTGAAGAGACTGACGCTATATGTTGTCCAAAGAGACTGACGCTATATGTGATCTGAAGAGACTGACGCTATATGTCACCTGAAGAGACTGATGCTATATGTGATCTGAAGAGACTGACGCTATATGTCACCTGAAGAGACTGATGCTATATGTCACCTGAAGAGATTGACGCTATATGTCACCTAAAGAGACTGACGCTATATGTCACCTGAATAGACTGACGCTATATGTCACCTGAAGAGACTGACGCTATATGTCACCTGAAGAGACTGACGCTATATGTGATCTGAAGAGACTGACGCTATATGTGATCTGAAGAGACTGACGCTATATGTCACCTGAAGAGACTGACGCTATATGTGATCTGAAGAGACTGACGCTATATGTCACCTGAAGAGACTGATGCTATATGTCACCTGAAGAGATTGACGCTATATGTCACCTGAAGAGACTGACGCTATATGTGATCTGAAGAGACTGACGCTATATGTGATCTGAAGAGACTGACGCTATATGTCACCTGAAGAGACTGACGCTATATGTGATCTGAAGAGACTGACGCTATATGTCACCTGAAGAGACTGACGCTATATGTCACCTGAAGAGACTGACGCTATATGTCACCTGAAGAGACTGACGCTATATGTGATCTGAAGAGACTGACGCTATATGTCACCTGAAGAGACTGACGCTATATGTGATCTGAAGAGACTGACGCTATATGTCACCTGAAGAGACTGATGCTATATGTCACCTGAAGAGACTGATGCTATATGTCACCTGAAGAGACTGACGCTATATGTCACCTGAAGAGACTGATGCTATATGTCACCTGAAGAGACTGATGCTATATGTCACCTGAAGAGACTGACGCTATATGTCACCTGAAGAGACTGACGCTATATGTCACCTGAAGAGAATGACGCTATATGTCGTCTGAAGAGACTGACGCTATATGTGATCTGAAGAGACTGACGCTATATGTCACCTGAAGAGACTGATGCTATATGTCACCTGAAGAGACTGACGCTATATGTCACCTGAAGAGACTGACGCTATATGTCACCTGAAGAGACTGATGCTATATGTCACCTGAAGAGACTGACGCTATATGTGATCTGAAGAGACTGACGCTATATGTCACCTGAAGAGACTGACGCTATATGTTGTCCAAAGAGACTGACGCTATATGTGATCTGAAGAGACTGACGCTATATGTCACCTGAAGAGACTGATGCTATATGTGATCTGAAGAGACTGACGCTATATGTGATCTGAAGAGACTGACGCGATGTGTCACCTGAAGAGACTGACGCTATGTGTGATCTGAAGAGACTGACGCTATATGTGATCTGAAGAGACTGACGCTATATGTCACCTGAAGAGACTGATGCTATATGTGATCTGAAGAGACTGACGCTATATGTCACCTGAAGAGACTGACGCTATATGTTGTCCAAAGAGACTGACGCTATATGTGATCTGAAGAGACTGACGCTATATGTCACCTGAAGAGACTGATGCTATATGTTACCTGAAGAGACTGACGCTGTATGTCACCTGAAGAGACTGACGCTATATGTCATCTGAAGAGACTGACGCGATGTGTCACCTGAAGAGACTGACGCTATATGTGATCTGAAGAGACTGACGCTATATGTGATCTGAAGAGACTGACGCTATATGTTGTCCAAAGAGACTGACGCTATATGTCACCTGAAGAGACTGACGCTATATGTCACCTGAAGAGACTGATGCTATATGTGATCTGAAGAGACTGACGCTATATGTCACCTGAAGAGACTGACGCTATATGTCACCTGAAGAGATTGACGCTATATGTCACCTGAAGAGACTGACGCTATATGTGATCTGAAGAGACTGACGCTATATGTCACCTGAAGAGACTGACGCTATATGTGATCTGAAGAGACTGATGCTATATGTCACCTGAAGAGACTGACGCTATATGTCACCTGAAGAGACTGACGCTATATGTCACCTGAAGAGAATGACGCTATATGTCGTCTGAAGAGACTGACGCTATATGTTGTCCAAAGAGACTGACGCTATATGTGATCTGAAGAGACTGACGCTATATGTGATCTGAAGAGACTGACGCTATATGTTGTCCAAAGAGACTGACGCTATATGTGATCTGAAGAGACTGACGCTATATGTCACCTGAAGAGACTGATGCTATATGTGATCTGAAGAGACTGACGCTATATGTCACCTGAAGAGACTGATGCTATATGTCACCTGAAGAGATTGACGCTATATGTCACCTGAAGAGACTGACGCTATATGTCACCTGAATAGACTGACGCTATATGTCACCTGAAGAGACTGACGCTATATGTGATCTGAAGAGACTGACGCTATATGTCACCTGAAGAGACTGATGCTATATGTCACCTGAAGAGATTGACGCTATATGTCACCTGAAGAGACTGACGCTATATGTGATCTGAAGAGACTGACGCTATATGTGATCTGAAGAGACTGACGCTATATGTCACCTGAAGAGACTGACGCTATATGTGATCTGAAGAGACTGACTCTATATGTCACCTGAAGAGACTGATGCTATATGTCACCTGAAGAGATTGACGCTATATGTCACCTGAAGAGACTGACGCTATATGTGATCTGAAGAGACTGACGCTATATGTCACCTGAAGAGACTGACGCTATATGTGATCTGAAGAGACTGACGCTATATGTCACCTGAAGAGACTGATGCTATATGTCACCTGAAGAGATTGACGCTATATGTCACCTGAAGAGACTGACGCTATATGTGATCTGAAGAGACTGACGCTATATGTCACCTGAAGAGACTGACGCTATATGTCACCTGAAGAGACTGACGCTATATGTCACCTGAATAGACTGACGCTATATGTCACCTGAAGAGACTGACGCTATATGTGATCTGAAGAGACTGACGCTATATGTCACCTGAAGAGACTGACGCTATATGTCACCTGAAGAGACTGACGCTATATAACAAACCCTTCAGCTCTATGAGCAGATCATGGCGGGTTTTCAGGACTGTTTCCATTGCTGACATTAATCCGAGGAGATGTCGCCGCCCTATACAGGGCCGCAGTACGGGGCGGGGTGAGCGGCTGTCACTCTCGCTGTGTTCAGCTCTCGCTGCTGACATGTTATTTAGATGCTGTTGTGGGGATTGTTGTTTTCTTGTAACTGTGTAATATTGTTTTTCTGTGAATTATTCGTCTCCCCGGGGATAGAAGAGAACAAATTACCTGCACAAGGATAAACGTTATACCAGCGGTGTTATCATAGGACCCCGGGGCCTGTATAAAGTAATAAGAGGAGATGTGAAGCCGCAGCCGCCGCCGTACCTTACCGTATGGGGATTGATGTCTTTTATTTGGCAAATGTTGTAGCTACATAAAGGCTTATAGGAGAAGAACTGGAGGGTCCGGATTACATATAGTCTCATGCCTGTGCTCAGGTTTGTGCGTCCCCATGATAACACTTCAGGTCAGTGTTATCTTAGGAACATGCTGTATACAGCATTGCTTCTCATGTTCCACCTGGATTATAAATGGGGCCCCTATTATATCACTGAAGGATTGCAGACAGGAAGAGTTGTCATAGGGACACAAAGCATTGCAGATTACATTACATTACATTCTAGATTTTCTTCGGCCTGAGATTTGTTCCCACTTTGTTGCGACTGTACATCTGCAGGCGGATCTGCGACATCTAATCCATTGCGGGTATGTCCCATAGGGTCCTTTGATGTGGAAACAGCTCTACCCTATAGGGTGTAAGAAAACAGGAGAACACATGACCCCCAGGGTCAGACTACATGGGCTTTCTTTGTAGTCTGTAAACATGGAAACACAAGTATGTAACGTATACAAAGAGCTTTACTGGATTCTGATCAGGACTATGTGCAACATTGTTTACAAATGGTTCCATAGGTGACATAGGAGTCCCTGTGATAGGTCCCGCCCACGGAAGGGAGAACGTATGACACCCTTGTTATTTTAACGGAAGCGGATTTACTAGCAGATCCTGAAATCTCGGGGGATCTCGGCTCATATACCCGACCCGTAACACAAACACAATAGACGATGTGCAATGGTGCACATGCCCTTTAAATTCCCAGCATACGCAGACCTGTAAGGCGTGCGGGGTTTATATATAGCATCCCAGCAGATTACTGAAGAAATGCAGGTGTGCAGGACTCCAAGGATAAATCCAGTTAACAAGACACTTGCATATGTTACTCAGAAGATCCGGCTCACTGCCAGCGCCTTCTGGCGCACTCGTGGCTAGGATTAACCACTTTAGTGCTGGAGGGACTGAGGCTTCAGCAATGGATGGAATCGGTTTACCTATAGAGCGATCCCTCTACTTATCTGTCCATATAAACCCCATTAGAAAAGTCTGCATTATTAAAATATGGGGGGGGGGGTCCTCTGATCACTATCCTCATGTCTTTGCCATAGCGGAGACCAGACCTGCATTACACAGACAACCCACTGATCAGAATGGACACAATGTAATGCTTCACTTCACCTGTGGTGTCGCTGTGGGGAAATTGAACACTTACTGTTAGATTTTCCCAGAGGGAAACTTTGTCATCAAAGTAGAGTCTCAAAGGAGGACCAACCTTTGAGGATGAGATGCAATACCAGACACGGCCCCTGAATAAGAGTGGCCCTGTTAAGGGTTAAAAGACAATACCTTCTTAGGGGGAGTTCACACGGAGTTACGTGCCGCGAGATTTGGCACATAGACGCCGCGGGACCATTTGCGTGCCGTACACGCTCCCATTGATTTCAATGGGAGTTGGGATCGTATGCGCCGCGCTAGTTTGCGGCCGTGCATTTATTCACGGCCGCAAACTAGCGCGGCGCATACGATCCCCGCTCCCATTGAAATCAATGGGAGCGTGTACGGCACGCAAAGGGTCCCGCGGCGTCTACGTGCCAAATCTCGCGGCACGTAACTCCGTGTGAACTCCCCCTAAGATTCCTTTAAGGGCATGTTCATCTTTGAAGCACCGTTTGGAGACCGTGATATCCCAGGAGGGACAACCGGCCCCTGCTCTGTATCATTACTTACAGAATGATGACCTATGTTCAGGACAGGTGGGGATCTGACCACCAACTTCTTTTCTGTACAAATGACATTACCTTCGTTGGCCACATGGTACAGAAGCAGCTCAACCCAATTCACTTGAATGGGGCTGAGCTGATTTTGTACCCTGAGCCAATGACCATGACGTCACCGGCACGGGGATGAGGACACAGGACTCATGAGTATTGCGGCCTCTTCATACATCTGCAGTATTAGGTATCGCCCCATGATGTGTACGGGTATTCAGTGAAGAGCCTTGGATACTCAAACGCTGGGGTTTATTCAACCAGTTGATGTCGGACCCCCACCAATCACATATTGGTAACTTATCCTAAGTAAGCACGGCCAGTGCATGGGAGGTACATGAATGACACCGTCCGAAAGGGGCCAAATGCTCAGTGCTCCAGTAACAACATATAACAGTCGGCCATTGCTATTAGGCTACGTTCACACTTGTGCCAGGCAGTCTGTTTTGCTGGTCCAGGGATACAGATTGCAAAATAGTGGACACAACTGGAGCCAAAAGGACCCCAATGAAAAAATGCTGCAAACCCAACTTTTTCATCCATAGGTTTGTGACGGATCAAAAGTATTGATTTCCTTTGTCATGGGGCGCTCTCGCGTTCCCCCATACTTTTAAGGTCATTTCTTGCCGATGCTACAGCCTTAAGTTATCTCCGAACTCCAGGTTATCCTCTGCAATGTCCTGACCAAATTCGTCCTCATGTTCCCGTCTCTATCAGTAATGGGAACATCAGAACTTAAGAGCTTTTCTAATTCCTCGGCCCCGTCTCCTGCTCTTCAGAATAATGCACACGTCCATTTCATTTTGCCTGCTGTCAGTACTGTGGATTGTCAGGTGGCTGCGCCGGTCGATAAGCCCCCCACCCCCTCCACCTCTCCTGCGTACAACCCGCTATACGCTTCCAGTTACATGATCGCGCTAATCCCTGGTCTTTCTGCAATGGTGGAGCAGCAATGACTATAAACCTGGAAATGAGGACTGGCTGAGGGTCTTGCTATTGACCCGTGGAAAGCGTCGAGAGGCCTCCGCTCCTGGCACGTGGTACATCGTTGCACGAAAGTGGAGGAGGCGTCCGTAATGAATCCGATCATTTGGACTGAATGATTTGTGCGGGGATATTGGCAGGGAGCGCTCTCTGGCCTCTGTCCCAGTCATGTCTCTCCGCGGCTTTTCATGTAAGCCTAGCATGAAAACAAATGCAGCGGGCACAGCGACATGTCAAGTGCTCAACAACATGTCAAATGGAGAGCGGCGCCAGGAAGCTTTCGAGATGGGAATTCATTGCCTCGCATCGGTTCCTCAGCACCCACCAGTTTTAGGGCATTTAGAAGTTGAGGTTAGTCCGAGTGGTCCTCCCTCGTGACAAATGCTGATTCAGTAAATATGGAAGCCCTAGTTTTTTGGGGACAATCGAAGGATGTTCCGTAAAAGGACCTGCCGACTATCTTGTGTGTATGGGGCCTTCCAACATGTCCAATCCCTTGTTCTCATGAGACATAACCAGGGTTGTCTGGCAGTGACTTATTCCTCTCTCTCCTCATGGAGACCACGTGGCCAAACCAAGTGTAGGTGTCGAATTGATCTCCCAGCTCTTCATGGTAAAAGGTTCATAGTCGTCATAGTAAAGGTAATACCTGTGAATATAGATGGAAGGGAGGAGGCAATTGACTCAGGTGCCAGGTACGGGGTGTGATGACAAGTCCCTGAGATGGAACCAGCCAGGATACCCAAAGTTCAGATAAGTTTAGACTATCCCCAGCAGGAACGTAGGATATAAGAGGTGCAGCAGTAGCAGTCACAACCAAGCACTGAAAACTGTGGGGGCCCGAACAGTCCATTTTCCAAAAAAACTATTCTAAATAGCACTAAGTAGGTAAAGGCCCCCTTACAGATTTTGTATTGAGGCTCAGGAGCATTAAATTACACCGCTTCTCCCCAGATAACCCCTTTAAAGACCCCCCCCCCAAAAGAACCTTCTCCTCCTCTACCGACTCATCCTTTACTAGGCACCGCTTCACTGATTCCTGCACATTTGACATTTTTTTTATATCACCCCCGCCATTCCTGAGCAATCTATAGTTGAAAGACAACCTTTCACCACTCACACCAACTTGAGTCATTTTCATCCTTTGCTTGAAGCCACTCCACAGTTGGATTTTTTTTCTTTACACAGCACTGTTCCGGAGCAAACAGTGCTGTTGTTTTTGGTGCCTGATAACCTGCTATCTAGACTCCCTAATAACAAGTGGGTGGTGTCAGACAGAAGCGGGTAAGGGGGTGTGACTTGGAGCTCCAATAAGAAGAGGGCAGTGACAGAGCTAAGAATCACGCCTCCTTGCCTGTTCCTGCCTGACACCGCCCACTTAACAGTAGGGAGTCTAGTTACTATCTCCGGCACCAAAACTCACAGCAGTAATTGCTTAAGAAGGGAGGGGGCTAGAGAAAAAATTCCAACTGTGCCGGAAACAGCGGAGTGGGGACTATTAAATGATGAAAATGGCTCAACTCGGTGTAAGAGGTTAAAGGTCCTCTTTAAGACTACGGCCACACAGGTCAGGTCCACTGCAGGATGTCTTAAGAGTTTCAGCCGACATCTATAAATTTTTTTCGTTTTATCTGTAAGTAGAAGGCGGACTTCAAGACTCTGGCTCCTTTCCTTAACCATTCTGACATGTTGTTTTATGTTGTTTTGGCTACGACTACAGATTTTCTAAGCCACCTTGGTTGGAAGACTTGAAGACAAAGTTGTCTAAGGTTATAAATATTCAACCTACGTTCCGCTCACTTGGAACAATCCTTCAATATTATCGCCACTTGTGTTTCCGTCCTACATTCTTATTAACCAACCATGCCTTGTCCTCTCGCTGCCCGAGGCGTAGCCTTCAATTAATAGACGGAGACGTTTGCAGCCTGTGATTATGGCGGATCGGTAATTGACAGACGACTGCTTAGACGGAGCGTTTTATCACCTGATTGACGGCTATTCAGCTGCCATTTCCAAACCCGACTCTTGTGTTTCCCTGGCAGCTTAATCCATAATAATGGTTCAGCTGATAAACAGATCAACCGGATGTAGTCATCTCATTGGGTTTTTTCTCACATTTTGCGTCTCGTGCTGGTTCTCGCTACTCAGCCTCGCCTTAATTCACAGAGTCCTGCTGGTTCGTACGCCGTGATTGCTCGCGACTTTACCCCCCGGCTACAGTACAGATTTCTAGGAGACTTCTGAGATTACTGGACTATTCTAAGACTATTACACTCCTGAGAGCCTTGTAGAGGAGAAGATGGACGGTCTCACTTCACAGCCAGTGGAAAGGCGATGGCTCGGCAAATAACACAAAGGCAGAATGTCATTCACTTCAGTGTGGCTGAGCTGCAATACCAGGCACGGACCATGGACAAGTGCGGCGCTGTTTCTTGAATAAAGGAGCTGTGGTTTTATATTCCTATATAGCCTGTTGAACACTTAACCCGTTGAATAGCTGAGTTCATGCCGTAGGCGTCAGGTATAGTATAATTGTGGGATCATTGATGACCACATGGTCGGCAGGGTTATGGCAGCCCCTTCGCCGTGAGCATGCACCCTTATACAGCGGACACCCGCCTGTAGTGGTCATTTAACTTCTCATTACAAACATCTCCCAATGCTCGATACCTTTGTACTATGCAGATTACGCTAGGTTCACACGAGTATTGTCTCTTGGTTGTTGGAGCCTGTTGGGGGACCCGATAAACTGAAAGGTGGTTACTCACTGAGCCCAGAGGACCCCCATGGTACTATAATGAGGTCTGTCATTTTGGGGTCTGTGCAGGAACTTTTCCTCCACCAATTATTGATGGACTCTATGATGGAGTCTCCTCCGGCGCAGATGTGAACGTAACCTTAGGTGGCAAGTTCCCCAAGGGGGTTCCTGTTCTCTGCAAGAGCTCCTGGTGTTACTCGAAAAACCCAGCCCAATGCCTCCCCATTTGGCTGTTGATGGTACCAGTATTTCTATACAGGTGTCATTGTGGAATTTCCGCATGGTGGGACTATCTTATCTTATTTCATGTAGCCCCTTCAGTGGGCAATAGGTCTTCCAGTTGCACTGCCAATCTCTGCATCTGTGAGGCTGGCACACACAGCAAGAAGGATACTGCATATTTGCCAGGTTTAAAACAAATGGGACCTACGCAACAAGTCAATGGAGATACGTCAGAAAAGGTTGGCACTGTTAAACAGGGCACAGGGTGAGACATTGGGCGTCAGTTATGAGCAGGGCAAGGAGCACGTGCCAGGATTGGGCCCATCTTCAGGGCACTTGTCACATGATTTGGCATGTCCTTGGCATGGTGCAGGCAGATATGATGACATCACTATATTGCACCAGCTACGTACCTATTACGGCCTGTAGCCCGCTCTGTCCTTGGCATGGTGCAGGCAGATATGATGACATCACAGTATTGCACCAGCTATGTACCTATTATGACCTGTAGCCCGCTCTATCCATGGCATGGTGCAGGCAGATATGATGACATCACTGTATTGCACCAGCTATGTGTCTATTATGGCCTGTAGCCCGCTCTATCCTTGGTATGGTGCAGGCAGATATGATGACATCACTGTATTACATCAGCTATGTGCCTATTACGGCCTGTAGCCCACTCTATCCTTGGTATGGTGCAGGCAGATATGATGACATCACTGTATTACATCAGCTATGTGCCTATTATGGCCTGTAGCCCGCTCTATCCTTGGCATGGTGCAGGCGGATATGATGATATCACTGTATTACATCAGCTATGTGCCTATTATGGCCTGTAGCCCGCTCTATCCTTGGCATGGTGCAGGCGGATATGATGACATCACTGTATTGCACCAGCTACGTGCCTATTATGGCCTGTAGCCCGCTCTATCCCTGGCATGGTGCAGGCAGATATGATGACATCACTGTATTACATCAGCTATGTGCCTATTATGGCCTGTAGCCCGCTCTATCCCTGGCATGGTGCAGGCAGATATGATGACATCACTGTATTACATCAGCTATGTGCCTATTATGGCCTGTAGCCCGCTCTATCCCTGGCATGGTGCAGGCAGATATGATGACATCACTGTATTACATCAGCTATGTGCCTATTATGGACTGTAGCCCGCTCTATCCTTGGTATGGTGCAGGCAGATATGATTACATCACTGTATTACATCAGCTATGTGCCTATTATGGCCTGTAGCCCGCTCTATCCTTGGCATGGTGCAGGCGGATATGATGATATCACTGTATTGCACCAGCTACGTACCTATTATGGCCTGTAGCCACACGATGACATCACTGACTTTCATCACATTCCCAGAGTCTCATAGGCTCCAGTGTGTAAGTGCATCCTAAGGACACAGATACAGTAGTAATGGGCCCAGGTGAGAAGGGTTCAGCTTTAACCCTGTAACCACCCACATGCCTACCCCCCGCTGTACAGTTTTGCTCATTCATTATGAGTTTAATAAGTCACTTTCCTTTCTAGTTTGCCTCTAACAGGCATTGTGTAAAGTCTATGGCACCTCTGTGCCTTACAATTGGCCTGGCATTAATAATAGGATCTGTGCCATGTTACTTTTGCTGAATGCAGCCTTTCCTCCGACATGACAAATGAGGCAATATCTTGCAGAAGGCAGGACGTACATCCCTGGGCTTGGAACAGCTGTGGCCAAGGAAAGAGTGGGCCAGGAGCCCAATTCCTGGGGTGTTTGAGCCCCTTATGAAAAATAATCCCAGAGTTCTGGCCGATGGTTAAGTAAGATTGCTCCTCTGATATATAAGCAGAGTTGTCGTCTTCTGACAAATTGTTAAAAGATCTATTTGACCATTTTATTCTCGTTTCTTGAACTTTGGCAAGTGCCGGAGATATTGATGATGTTAGTTTCAGCCCTGATATTCCTCCATTATCAGAATTGACTGTCCTGACAAAAGAAGAAGTGGCCCTAAAGTACAAAAGATGACCAGCGATATGGATAGGGGGCTGTGGCTGCACTGTTACAAGGCGTTTGGCTGGTGCTGTTATGGGTTACATGGATAACACTTTTATACTTTTGCACTTTTGTTTTTTGGCATATGACAGCAATACTGATAGGGTATGTGGCTGACAAGGGTAAAGGAATACATGCCTGCATGGTAATGGGGTGTGCGGCTGCAATGATAATAGGATATGTGTCTGGCTTTGTCGCTGATCTGGTATTGAGATGTGTGGCTGCAAGAATAATGGAGTATGTGGTTAACATTACTTAAGGAACACGTGTCTGCAATCAAATTGTATATGTGACTGCACTGATAATGGGTATGAGCTTGCACTTATAATGGGTATGTGGCTGCACTCATAATGGGAT
The DNA here is from genome assembly GCF_031893055.1 of Leptodactylus fuscus. Classification (NCBI taxonomy): domain Eukaryota; kingdom Metazoa; phylum Chordata; class Amphibia; order Anura; family Leptodactylidae; genus Leptodactylus; species Leptodactylus fuscus. The sequence continues at coordinate 12,443,772 of NC_134272.1, read as the reverse complement.
ATGCAGTTTCACTCATAATGGGTATGTGGCTGCATTCGTAATGGGGTATGTGACTGAACTGATAATGTAGTATGTTACTGCACTGATAATGAGGTATATGGTTGTACTTATAATGGGGTATGTGGTTGCACACATAATGGAGTATGTGGTTGCACTGATAATGGAGTATGTAGTTGCACTGATAATATGGTATGCTACTGCACTAATAATGGGTATGTGGCTGCACTGATAATGGAATATGTGGCTTCACTCATAATGGAGTATGTGGCTGCACTCATAATGGGGTATGTGGCTGCACTCGTAATGGGCTATGTGGCTGCACTGATAATGGGGTATGTAACTGCACTGATAATGGGGTGTGTGGCTGCACTGATAATGGGGTATGTAGATGCAATGATAATATGGTATGTGGCTGCACTCATAATGGGGTATGTGGCTACACCTATAATGGGGTATGTGGCTGCACTGATAATATGGTATGTGGCTGCACTTATACTAGGGTATGTGGCTGCACTGATAATATGGTATGTGGCTGCACTTATACTAGGGTATGTGGATGTACTGATAATGGGTATGTGGCTGCACTGATAATATGATATGTGGCTGCACTGATAATGGGGTATGTGGCTGCACTGATAATATGGTATGTGGCTGCACTGATAATGGGGTATGTGGCTGCAGTGATTATTGGGTATATGGCTGCACTGATAACAGCGTATGTGGCTGCACTGATAATGGGGTATGTGGCTGCACTGATAATGGGGTATGTGGCTACACTCATAATGGCGTATGTGGCTGCACTGATTATTTGGTATGTGGTTGCACTGATAATAAGATATGTGGCTGCACTCATAATGGGGTATGTGGCTGCATTGATAATGGGGTATGTGGCTGCACTGATAATTGGGTTAGTAGCTGCACTAATAATGGGGTATGTAGCTGCACTGATAATGGGGTATGTGCCTGCACTGATAATGGGGTATGTGGCTGCACTCATAATGGCGTATGTGGCTGCACTGATAATGGGGTATGTGGCTGCACTGATAATTGGGTATGTAACTGCACTGATAATGGGGTATGTAGCTGCACTGATAATGGAGTATGTTGCTGCACTGATAATGGGGTATGTGGCTACACTCATAATGGCGTATGTGGCTGCACTGATTATTTGGTATGTGGTTGCACTGATAATGGGATATGTGGCTGCACTCATAATGGGGTATGTGGCTGCATTGATAATGGGATATGTGGCTGCACTCATAATGGGGTATGTAGCTGCACTGATAATGGGGTATGTGCCTGCACTGATAATGGGGTATGTGGCTGCACTCATAATGGCGTATGTGGCTGCACTGATAATGGGGTATGTGGCTGCACTGATAATTGGGTATGTAACTGCACTGATAATGGGGTATGTAGCTGCACTGATAATGGAGTATGTTGCTGCACTGATAATGGGGTATGTAGCTGCACTGATAATGGGGTATGTAACTGCACTGATAATGGGGTATGTAGCTGCACTGATAATGGGGTATGTAACTGCACTGATAATGGGGTATGTAGCTGCACTGATAATGGGGTATGTGGCTGCACTGATAATGGGGTATGTAGCTGCACTGATAATGGGGTATGTAACTGCACTGATAATGGGGTATGTGTCTGCACTGATAATGGGGTATGTGGCTGCACTGATAATGGGGTATGTGGCTGCACTGATAATGGGGTATGTAACTGCACTGATAATGGGGTATGTAACTGCACTGATAATGGGGTATGTGGCTGCACTGATAATGGGGTATGTGGCTGCACTGATAATGGGGTATGTGGCTGCACTGATAATGGGGTATGTGGCTGCACTGATAATGGGGTATGTGGCTGCACTGATAATGGGGTATGTGGCTGCACTGATAATGGGGTATGTGGCTGCACTGATAATGGGGTATGTGGCTGCACTGATAATGGGGTATGTGGCTGCACTGATAATATGGTACGTACCTTCCCGGCAATGTAAGAGACTTATGGCTTCCTTGTAAAAGTTGGAAACGTGTAATTTCCCGGATGCTGACGTTGCAGATTCCCCCCCCACACCCCAAGTACTTACTGTTGGTCCTTGCAGCTGATTGCGTCTTTTTTTACTTGCATTGCCCTTGTGTGTAAGAGTTCGGCATAGTAACTTGTCTGGGAACGATCGACTTCAGAGCGGAGGTCACATTTAACGAGGTGCGTATTAAGGCTAATTGGAAAATTAGCAATCCAAGTAGCAGAAGCCCCAGACTTACTTGGGAATTAGCTTAATCACCTCTCAGTCTTGTATATTGTGTTTATACAGCGAGGCTGAGCGCGATGTTTCACCCCTGCAATTACCGGCTATATACCATGTAAATGGCGGTGCACTAGGAGAATACGCAAACAATTACACCCTGACAGAGAAGGGGGCGCCGTGATAGGTGAGATCCTAAGGGATCAGGTAAGACTATGGCATCTGGATCATAATCTAGTAAAGATGGATCGTGGGCAGACAAGTATGACCCTTAACCCTTAAATTTGGTCCCTATGAGCATGAGATAATCTACACAGGTATAACAAACAGAGATAGGTGGGGGGGGGGGGCATGAAAGGAAGGAGGCACCCAATGGTCTAGGGGGCGATCACTGACCTCCAGGGTGGCGATCACAGACCTACAGGGTGGCGATCACAGACCTCCAGGGTGGCGATCACAGACCTACAGGGTGGCGATCACAGACCTACAGGGTGGCGATCACAGACCTCCAGGGTGGCGATCACAGACCTACAGGGTGGCGATCACAGACCTACAGGGTGGCGATCACAGACCTCCAGGGTGGCGATCACAGACATCCAGGGTAGCGATCACAAGATTGGCTCAACCCCACTATATATATGATATATAATTAGGGTTGAGCGATTGGGATCGGGAAAGATCGGATCCCGTTCAGCGATCGAGCAAATTTCACGATCGGGATCAGCTGGAAAAATGATCGTAAATCGGATTTTAAAATCAATCCTGAAATCTAAAGATCTGCTCAACCCTACTCAACACTGATCTTGGGTGATAAGGTCTAACACTAATGATGGGTGATCAGGTTTGGAGGACACTGATGTTGGGTATTAATACCCAACACTGAGGTTGAGTGATAAGTTCTAATACTGATGTTGGATGATAAGGTCCAACACTGATGTTGGGTGATAAAATCTAACATTGATATTGGATGATAATCTCCAGCACTAATGTTGAGTGATATAAGGTCCAACACTGATGTTGGGGGATAAGGTCCAGCGCGATCAATGGGTGATAATACCCGACACTGATATTGTGGTGATAAGGTCTGACACCAATGTTGGGTAATATGAACTGACACTGATGTTGAGTGATAAGACCCAACACTGATGTTGGGTGATAAGGACTGACACTGATGCTGGGTGATAAACTTGTAGCACAATCATTACGCTACTTCATAGCATACGTTTATAATAAAGGTAGAGGCCAGGACTAATTCTAGGTCCTCTGCTACTAACCATGTTTACAGGTTCTTTACTTTGGGCAATGGGATGTAGTTAAAATATCCCCACAGTTGGTGGTCATAAACTTTGGGATGAAGCCTCCATGACAAGGCAGAGAGCCCTACAGGCTTTATCAAACTCCATGAATTTGCCTAGAAGGGGGGGGCATGTGGAGGTACAATAGAGGTCTCTTACTTCTGTGTAAGCCCTCTTATGGCAGTATTATAAAAACACTATATGGTAGGATTATTGGAAGCTTTGTCGGGGTATAACGTAGACATTGTATGGCAGTATTATTTGTAGACAGATACATAGTGAAAGTATATGGCAATCCTATCTGGGCACTGTGTGTTAGTATTATTGGATACCACTTGGATTAAGCATTGTATAGCGGTATTATTTAGACACTAAATTGCAGTGTTTTAGGGGAAATATATGGCAGTGCTGTGTGGGCGCTATATGTTAGTGTTATTTGGCTATTATATGGAGTTATGGCTTAGGCATAGTATGGCGGTATTATTTAGACACTAAATTGCAGTATTTTAGGGGAACTATATGGCAGTACAGTGTGTGCACTGTATGTTAGTGTTATTTGGCTATTGTATGGAGATATGGCTTAGGCATTGTATGGCGGTATTTTTTGGACACTAGATGACAGTATTATGTACATATGCATCGGTTATGAGAACAACTGTAAAAAAGATATAGTATGTGGGGGAAACATCCCTGTGCATGTTAGTACTTCTAGGCGGTACAATCTGGTAACTCGGAGGTAAAATCTTTGCAGATAAACAACTTATCATTTTAGCAGCGAGAAATGTTGTGTAGGCCGTGGGAAAATACTCATAATTATACCGTTATCTTCTATTGCAGAACAAAGTGCTGAATGTGGATGGTGTCAAAGTCAAGCTGCAGGTAAGAACATGGTGTACCTATAACGTCTCCTACCGTATAATGTACCGTACTGCGGTGACTGTGGTTTTCATGTCGCACGGATTTATTATCATGCGGTTTCTTTATCTTACAGATCTGGGACACTGCAGGACAGGAGAGGTTCAGGAGTGTGACGCATGCCTATTACCGAGACGCCCACGGTGAGTGCCCACAGGACAACATGGTGCCCACAGGACAACATGGTGCCCACAGGACAATATACCCTCTGCCCAGTCCAGGAAACACAATCATAGTCAACTTACATGGCCAATGTTTTGGTACAGCCAAGCCCTTTTATAACTGAGCTCTGCACTGTGGTTAAAGGATACCTATCTATCTGTCCGTCCGTTCGTCTATCTATCTATCTATCTATCTATCTATCTATCTATCTATCTCCTATCTATCTATCTATCTATCTATATATCTCCTATCTATCTATCTATCTATCTAGGAGATAGATAGATAGATAGATAGATAGATAGATAGATAGATAGATAGATAGGAGATAGATAGATAGATAGATAGATAGGAGATGGATAGATAGATAGATAGATAGATAGATAGATAGATAGGAGATAGATAGATAGATAGATAGATAGGAAATAGATAGATAGATAGATAGATAGATAGATAGATAGATAGATAGGAAATAGATAGATAGATAGATAGATAGATAGATAGATAGGAGATAGATAGATAGATAGATAGATAGGAGATGGATAGATAGATAGATAGATAGATAGATAGATAGATAGATAGATAGATAGGAGATAGATAGGAGATGGATGGATAGATAGATAGATAGATAGATAGATAGATAGATGATAGATAGATAGATAGATAGATAGATAGATAGGAGATGGATAGATAGATAGATAGATAGATAGGAGATAGATAGATAGATAGATAGATAGATAGGAAATAGATAGATAGATAGGAAATAGATAGATAGATAGATAGATAGATAGATAGATAGATAGGAGATGGATAGATAGATAGATAGATAGATAGATAGATAGATAGATAGATAGATAGATAGGAGATGGATAGATAGATAGATAGGAGATAGATAGGAGATGGATGGATAGATAGATAGATAGATAGATAGATAGATAGATAGATAGATAGATAGGAGATAGATAGATAGATAGATAGATAGATAGATAGGAGATAGATAGGAGATGGATGGATAGATAGATAGATAGATAGATAGATAGATAGATAGATGATAGATAGATAGATAGATAGATAGATAGATAGATAGATAGGAGATGGATAGATAGATAGATAGATAGATAGATAGATAGATAGATAGATAGGAGATAGATAGATAGATAGATAGATAGATAGATAGGAAATAGATAGATAGATAGATAGATAGATAGATAGATAGGAGATGGATAGATAGATAGATAGATAGATGATAGATAGATAGATAGATAGATAGATAGATAGGAGATAGATAGATAGATAGATAGATAGATAGATAGATAGATAGGAAATAGATAGATAGATAGATAGATAGATAGGAAATAGATAGATAGATAGATAGATAGATAGATAGATAGATAGATAGATAGGAAATAGATAGATAGATAGATAGATAGATAGGAGATGGATAGATAGATAGATAGATAGATAGATAGATAGATAGATAGGAGATAGATAGATAGATAGATAGATAGATAGATAGATAGATAGGAGATAGATAGATAGATAGATAGATAGATACATAGATAGATACATAGATAGATAGGAAATAGATAGATAGATAGATAGATAGATAGATAGATAGATAGGAAATAGATAGATAGATAGATAGATAGATAGATAGGAGATAGATAGATAGATAGATAGATAGATAGATAGATGTATATGGGATAGATAGATAGATAGATAGATAGGAGATAGATAGATAGATAGATAGATAGATAGGAGATAGATAGATAGATAGATAGATAGATAGATAGATAGATGTATATGGGATAGATAGATAGATAGATAGATAGATAGATGTATATGGGATAGATAGATAGATAGATAGATAGATAGATAGATTCCACATTTACATGAGCCGCTGTCTCCCTGCTTCTCTCCGCAGCTCTGCTCCTGCTCTACGACATCACCAACAAGACGTCCTTCGACAATATCCAGGTAAGATGGACGACTTATTAAGTAGAATTCTTTAACGGATTTGACTAGGATCAGAAAAACAGCGCCACACCTGTCTATAGGTTATGTCTGGTATTGCAGTTCAGCACCCATGATTTATGTTTTAGCACTGGAGGCTTTCTGAATCTGTACTAGTTCTCATCCTGACCTTGGCTGGCCTCTGACTTCTGAACCTGTGCTGCCCGCCCTGACCTCGTGCCTACCACTCTGAACGGATTTTGCCAGCCTGTATTTGGCCATGCTCTTGTCTTGTATCTCTGTATCTCTGGCCTTTGGCTAGCTGCCACCTATGCCAGGACCTTTCCAAGAGGTAGCGCCCCGGTGGTCTCCTTACAGTGAGATCCAGATTCCTGAACAGGGGTTGAAAGAGGATCATCGGAGAGGCGAAGCCGAGTGAAGGCGAAACGCGCGTCAGGCGTTTCTTATGGTCCTACCAGTCTCTGACGGAGTCCCCCCTGCTGCTTTCTTCATTACTATATTTGTATTCACAGAAAAGATGTCGGCACCTACGGGTATGTATTAAGGTGACCCCATTTGGGATACCTCTTTACTTGTTTACCACCTTCTATTTAGATTAGCCATATTATTATGGTTTGAGGACATTTGTATTTAAGTCCCCTGGCCTATGATTGGTGTGCAATACTAAGTATTTAATTGGGGATTATATTCCTCTTTTTGCGACTTCTATTCTTGTATTTTTATATTATCTTTGGGGTTAGACTCAGTCTGTGACTGGTGGGAGGGTTTTGGTACTCCTCTGCTACTCTATGGGGAAATTTATCTTTTTCCCTATGTGTGTCTCCCTTGTTTATTTATGTATTGTTTGATGTGATATTTATCAATAAAGTTATGTAATTTTTACATTTTGTGTCTCAAGTTGTCTGAAATATATTTATATCCGTTTTGAGACCAGGTTGTTTTGTATTTTTGGGTTCTTGTTTTTGGTTTACTTAGACAACAAAGTCAAGCCAATTGAGTGACATGCCGGGCCCACAGTGTGCTGTCCACTACAGATTTGAATGGAGCTGCAATACCAAACACAACCTGTAGGCAGGTTTGGTGCTGTTTATGGGAGAAAACAGCTTTTTATGATTCTGGACAAGCCCTTTAAGTCCAGTTTTGAAACCCCTATGTATGTCTCTGATATGATTATAAGTTAATTTGTAAATGCTCATGCTGCCATGTACTGCGCCCTGTTACCCAATGCCATTTTGCAACTCTCCTATTGGTGGCGATAGGTAGTGTGAATATAACAATAGTGTATGGCATGTACATTTATGGGTGGACTCCCTGTTTATCAGGGGTACTAAGCATGCACTATACATAGAGGTACCTGTGATGTCATTGTGGGGGCGTCACCTGTACACACAGCTGTTTACTTATACGGAACAGTCCTTATTCAGTGTTGCTGAATACAGAGGTGTTATCTTCTATTGTAATCCTGTCTGTGATAAACATGTAATGACTGCTGCAAAGAATCTAGAAATGGCAAGTGGTCGCCTATTATTAGGCTTAGTGGCCAGAGTGAAAATTGTTGGATAGATTACTTGTTGTTTTATATAGAAAACGACATGGAAAATCAAAATACAATATATTTAACATGAAACCTCTTGGCGATACATTCCCGTAAGGTAGGATGTTGTGACGCAGATAAGAGGTGGCTCAGGCAGCGATACGTCTGTGTCTGCGCGATATTGGTCTTTATTTAGACCAGTTAATTGCTGGGGTCTGGAGCTGACAGGCGCTGCGTCGCCTCGGGGAGTTTCTGGAATACGCACAACTGTTGCCCAAAAAAAAAGAAAAATCTAATGAGGAGATAAAAATTACGAGGCTTTCATAGGCCGGCCTGGCACGGAGAGTCTGGAAATCCAGAATTCTCAGCCGCTAATTGGAGAAGTTTCTATTTTTGTGTCCTTCGGTTTTTTATTTTTGTATTTCCTGAATTTCCGCCAGAGGACGGGGGAAGGGAACACGATGGAAGGGAATTATAGTGCGGGGCGCAGGTCCTAAGCCGTAACTTTTTCTCATCTGATTGGGTCTCGGCTAAATCTCCTGCCGACCTGTTATCCTGGATTATCGCTCAGATTGAGGGAGTGTAATGTCGGGGATTACAGCAGATTACCCGCACTTGTTCACTTTCCGTCTACTGTAAATGCAGGAAGGGAAACGGTAAAAATAGAAATAACTCCGGTTTTAATCCCTTGACGCAAAATCAGGTAGGGGGTTTATGGAGGGCGCTATGGTTGTGTGAATTGTAGCAAACAATACTACGGGCCCAAATATATCGTTCACTTATCGGGTCCCTGCTGCTCTCTATTTCCCAGTGGCAGAACTACGAATGGCGGGGCCCCGTGGCGAACTTTTGACATGGGCCCCCTGACCGATGCCAAAGACCTCAATCGACGCCCCCCTCCCACGCATTTCTGCACGCTCTATTATGCCCCATAGCAGCCCCTGCACACAGTACTATGCCCCATAATGACCCCTGCACATACTATTATGCCCCATAGTGGCCCCTATACTCAGTATTATCCCCCATAATGACCCCTGCACATACTATTATGCCCCATAGTGGCCCCTATACTCAGTATTATCCCCCATAGTGGCCCCTGCACACAGTATTATGTCCCATAGTGGCCCCTGCACACAGTATTATGTCCCATAGTGGCCCCTGTACACAATATTATCCCCCATAGTGGCCCCTACACACAGTATTATCCCCCATAGTGGCCCCTGTACACAGTATTATCCCCCATAGTGGCCCCTGCACACAGTATTATCCCCCATAGTGGCCCCTGAACACAGTATTATGTCCATTAGTGGCCCCTGCACACAGTATTATGCCCCATAGCAGCCCCTTCACACAGTATTATCCCCCATAGTGGTCCCTACACACAGTATTATGCCCCATAGTGGCCCCTGCACACAGTATTATGCCCCATAGCGGCCCCAGTACACAGTATTATGTCCCATAGCGGCGCCTACACACAGTATTATGTCCCATAGCGGCCCCTACACATAGTACTATGCCCCATAGTGGCCCCTGCACATACTATTATGCCCCATAGCGGCCCCTATACACAGTATTATGCCCCACTGTGGACACCCATGAACAATTATACTCTGGGGTCTTTTCAGACCCCTGAGTATAATAATTGGAGACCCAGGGGGGATATAAACATAAAAAACACTGTTACTTACTTATCCCGGCTCTACTGCACTCCTTGGTGGTGTCAGCCATCTTCAATGACGTTCGGGACATCACATGACCTGGGACGCAGGCCCGGGTCATATGACGTCAGGGACATCACAGAAGTAGGCCCAAAGCCTGTCTGGATCCCGGAGAGGTAAATAACACTGTTTCTTATGTTCTCTTACCTCTCCTGCGCCTCCGATTATTATACTCGGGGGTCTGAAAAGGGAAATCACTCTAATAGCAATGGTCGTATCAGAGCAGGAACACTCCGGTAGTGCCGGGATTAGTGTCGGTGCATCATCTGTGACCGTAAACTCCACTTGTATTAAATTTGTTTCTAGGTGGCGCTGTAAGTAAGACTAAAGTTGTATTTTCCATTCATAGTTTTTTCATAATTCATCATCCTACATTTGGGAGGCTTTCAAATATTAATATACTAATTCTCTCCAATGTACCGCCACATTGTGCAGCAGACTGTGCAGCTAACAGCATCCAGGGCGCCTTGTAATGCTCTCAAGGAATTGGAATAAATAGAAGTGACTGGTGCTTTCACTTAACCCTTTATTTTCGTAAGCACTTGGATCCTAAAGGGGGAGGTCTACTTAGTGAACTTTTTTGGATGTTGTTCCTGTGCTGAGATCTTACTGATTATCTGTAAACAATAAGTCTTCCATTTTCCTGCAGTGCCCCCACAGGGACAGTGGAGTATTACACAATTCACCTGAAGCTGTCTGTGTACTGTATAGACATGGCAGATCCTCTAGATCTCAAGACTGAGATCTAAAATGGGGAATCCATCTATGTTAAAGGGACGTTCCTAGTTTAGATCTTTATGATATGTCCTCAGGATAGGCCAGAAATGTCCGACCTGGACAGGGATGAGAACAGGGGTCCATTGACCACCATCTTGCATAAAGAAGTGGCTGCATACACGAAGTGCTTTCCATTTATTTCTATGAGAATTCCAAAAACAGACAAGCACAAAACTATTGGTCATGTTTGGCTTAGCCTATGAATTGCCCCTTTAAATGGATTCTTCAAGGGATTGTTTCCTAATTTACATCCTACGTGGTTCTGATTGTGACAAACCTTCAATTCCAAACCTGGGTCACCTAGTCGGAACCAGCACCTCCGCCACCTCTCAATGACCATCTTATATGAGGACAGACAGGTGACGGGTCCTCTTTAAGGCTGGCAATCTCCTCGGCATATAATGCCTCCGCTCAACATCTTTTATGGCCAGGGCTTGTAGGATTTTCATTAAAATACAAGGTGCTGAATCAGAATCCGAACCAAGAGCAAAACGCTGAGGATAATGAATAAAATATCAATGGGGCCGGTATAGATGTCAACATAAAGAGATGTAGGGCGCATGGTAATGATGGCGAGGCCAATTGTCATCCTCAGTGACCTAGATAATTCGGGAGTTGGAAGATTATTCATCTCTCATACTAGGAACTTTTTGCATTATTTTTCCTTTGGTGGGTGTCTATAGGATGACCACTGGGGGGTAGGATAGCAACAAGGGGGTCCTGTAAAGAGACAATATATGCAGGGACCTATGATGATGTCACCGAGGGGGAAGGTCCTGGCAGGTAAATAACTCGATAGCTCACAGTCTGGAAGAAAAGTGATTAAAATTCAGGTTTTATGGGGATTTCTATGGAAAAGAAATGATATTTTCTCATATTAATGGGGATAATAAATATAAAACCGCCACTTGGGAGGGATTAATTGCAGATGTGTAATCACAAGTATTGTGGTCTGTGACAATGCCGTGGTGGGGGAGGGGGGCCGGCATCCCTGGAGGATCGATACTGATCTATGCACAATTTAGGAGACAGCCCTTCACTGAGATTGATAATGTGCTTATCCTGCTGTGCAGAGCGGTGGGGTAAGTGGCTGTCACGTCCCATACTGTGCATAAATAACACTGGCACCCAACCTGGTAAACCCGCAGGTGTCCGCTCCGATACGGGAAAAGCAAATGCGTATTTATTTCATTATTGCCTATATTGTTCTTTTGCAAACAACGGGCTGCAGGTGGCAAAACCAGCGGTGGGTTGTACAACTGTAGGGAGACAATGGCGGGTGAGGAGGTGTGAGGCGCATTCTCCGGTCTCGAGGCTCCCATTACATCGGCGTCTCAAGATTGTATTATCAGAATAGAAACGCTCTTTATTACATTGGATTCGACGGCGTCTCGTTCCTAATAAGCGGCGTGACATTTCAGCGCTCACCATTGTTCGTCCCCCAACTTCCGTGGTCTAGATATCTTTTTTTTATAGGTTTTTTTTTTGCCACCACTTTCTTGTTCCGAGTTCTTTTTAAACAAAAGGAAAATATTCCTTTGAAGGAAGGAATTGGTAATTCTGGAATCGCAGACGGCGCCGCTACACGGACGGTTAACCCTTCAAAGCATTTGCCAAGTTGAAGAGAGAGGTGGAAGGAGGAACATTGATTTGTGACCTCCAGGAGATATATAATAGCCATGTCTAGGCCGGCTCAATGAGGACACTGAGGCATCGTTGCCCCCAAGGCTGACAGTCTTTTTGGCTACCAAAGCTGAGCTGATCCCACCGTCATGGCTTGCAGATAACTAGATTCATAATGGATTGGATCATGGTGTCCAAAACATATGGCAGATACGTAGTTCCCTGCAGGAGTGGGGCAAAGCCAAGGGCTGCTTCACTTAGGGTACTGAGGCATTGTCGCTCCAAAGGATGACACTCCTTTAGGCTGGGCACCATAGCCAAGCAGATCCCACTGTCATAGCTCGAAGAGGACCAGAGTGGGAATGGATTGGGCGATGGATTCCACAACATGTGGCAGATATGTCTTAACCATGTCTCCCCTGTTGCCCCCAAGGCCGTTACTCCTTAAGGTGACATCAGGGATCACAGCTAAGCCGATCCCACTGTTGTCACTTGCAGAGGACCAGAGTGAAAATGGTTGGGCAATGGATTCCCATCTGGCAGATATATAATGTCCAGGTCTCCCCTGAATGAGCGGGGTAACGCAAAGTGATGCTCCAATGGCGTCACGATGCCCCCAAGGCTGATTGTTGGACACCATGGCTAAGCTGGTCCCACTGTCATGGCTTACAGAGGACTAAGGTAAAAATGGACTGGGTGATGTATTTGCCTACTCCAGAAGGTCCTGACACTTTCCTGCAATGTTAATGAAACGGGGCATCTAATACGCCAGGTGGAAATTTTCCAGCTCTTCAGTTAAGATCATGTAGAATCCCTTGGCCAGCAAATTCCCTGGACTTGAACCCAATCGAGAATCTCTGGGACCACCTTGATGGGGTTGTTCGCGCCATGGATGCTCAACCGCGTAACCTAGCGCAGCTGGCCATGGCACTGGAGTCGGCATGGCTCAACGCCCCATTGATCATCATCACAACATCCCCTCTCTTCCTGCACGTCTCGCAGCGGTCCGCTCTGCCAAAGGTGGTTCTGGATTTTGACAGGTGGTCACATTAATGTGACTGGACTGTGTAGGAGCATAGGGGACCTCTAAATATTGAAGGGTATGCATTGATATCTGTAGGCTTCACTCAGATTGCTTCAGGCTCGGAAATGACTGCCCGGATTATCCGTTCTCATTCAACACACGTCGGTATCGGCAGTATCAAACAACCTACTGAAAGTGACCCCAATTTTTTTTCACGCCGTCTGTTGATGGTTTTACTTTGTAAACTACGGCTATTAAAATAATCGGGATCTTAGTAAATGGTTTAATCATTAGCGCTTATGTTCTTCGGAATTGAAGCTTTGCGGGAACGATCAATAGACAAACAAGATTCTCACAGTCTTTGCATGAGTTGCTGAGAAATGCAAAGTCAATGTACCCAAAGAGTATAATGATAGCGAGAATAATGTCCTGCTGGTAGGAGACGTGAAATCCTGGATTACCAGACTTGCGAAACGTTACTGGATCTGCTGAGATGATGAAGGAGCCTGTCATACACTGACTATTGTGTAGGTCAGTGATGGCGAACCTTTTTGAGACCGAGTGCCCAAACTGTAACCCAAAACCCAATAAATTATCACGGAGTGCCAACACGTCAATTTAACCTTAAAACTATTTGGATCCACAATTGCGGACTCACAAATTACAGTCGTGTGAATTGGGCTTTACAGAGCTTGTACTGAAAGGTCTGTACACAGTACAATCTGCCCCGCAGTGGCCCCCACACACAGTACAATCTGCCCTGCAGTGGCCCCCCCACACACAGTACAATCTGTCCCGCAGTGGCCCCAACACTCAGTACAATCTGTCCCGCAGTGGCCCCAACACTCAGTACAATCTGCCCTGCAGTGGCCCACACACACACAGTACAATCTGCCCTGCAGTGGCCCCCACACACACAGTACAATCTGTCCCGCAGTGGCCCCCACAGACAGTACAATCTGCCAGGGGGCCACACGGTGGCTCAGTGGTTAGCACTGCAGCTTTGCAGCGCTGGAATCCTGGTGTTCGAATCCCACCAAGGGCATAAAACCAACTGCAAGGAGTTTGTATGTTCTCCCCGTGTTTGCATGGATTTCCATCCCATATTCCAATGTCATACTGATAGGGAAAAATGTACATTGTGAGCTCTATGTGGGACTCACAATCTACATAAAAAAACAAAACAAAATCAGTACAATCTGCCCTGCAGTGGCCCCCACAGACACAGGACAATCTGCCCCGCAGTGGCCCCCACACACACTACAATCTGCCCTGCAGTGACCCCCACAGACAGTACAATCTGCCCCGCGGTGGCCCCTCCCAAGGGATTATACCTGTATACTCCACAGTAGCCCCCTCCCCACACAGCATGAAATATTCCACAGTAGCCCCCTCCCCACACAGCATGAAATATTCCACAGTAGCCCCCTCCCCACACAGCATGAAATATTCCACAGTAGCCCCCTCCCCACACAGCATGAAATATTCCACAGTAGCCCCCTCCCCACACAGCATGAGACGGTCCTCAGTAGCCCCCTGCCCAGACAGCATGAAATATTCCACAGTAGTTCCCCCTCCCCAAACAGCACGAAATGGTCCACAGTAGCCCCTTCCCCACACAACATGAAATATTCCACAGTAGCCCCCTCCCCACACAGCATGAAATATTCCACAGTAGTTCCCTCTCCCCAACAGCACAAAATGGTCCAGAGCAGCCCCCTCCCCAGACAATACACATATATACTTACCTGAAGGGCCGCCAGGCGTCCTCTCTCTCACCTATTCACTACGGGCGCTGATGACTTACGTCATCATGTCCGCACCAGTGCAGAGGTCACACACTGTATAGTCAATGTAGGCCGTGCGTACCGCGCGGCCTACACTGACAGCTTTCAGCTGGATGTGCATTTGCACATCCAGCTGAAAGCAGCGATTGCTCACTAACGGGGAATCCTGTACCGGATTCCCCGTTACTGAGCGATCCGGGAGACCGCAACCGTGCCAGCATAGAGGGCTCTGCGTGCCCTCTCTGGCACGCGTGCCATAGGTTCGCCATCACTGGTGTAGGTTCTCCTTGTGCCACCAAAAGAACTCTGACCCATTGAGGCATGGACCCCACAAGACTTCTGAAGGTGTCCTGTGGTATCTAGAACAAAAACATTAGCAGAGGATCCTTTAAGACCTGTTGTTTTGATTGACCATCATGGATCATTCTTGGTTTTCTAGAACATCACACCGGTGATCAATCGAGATCTAGAGAATCTGAAGGCCAAGTCATCACCTTCTACTCTCTATCATGTTCCTCAAGCCATTCCTGAACCTTTTTTGAGGCAGGGGCAAGAAGCCACTAAGAGGCATCACTTCAATGATGGGGGTCCTAGTCTGTACAGTGTTTTAAGTAGGTGGTACTTGTCATCATCCACATGATACCAGGGCCTAAGGTTTCCCAGAAGAACATTGTACAGAACATCACACTGCCTACACCATGACATCTGATGGATAAAACCAGACAACTAGACAGCGCTCAATGAATCTTGGAAACCCATGACCATGTCACAGGTCAACCCATCGTCCTTCCTTGGACCACTTTTGGTAGGTTCTAACTTTTCTATACCAGAAAAACCTCATAAGACCTTCAGTTTTGGAGATTGTCTTAACCAGATGTCTATCCATAATGATTTGGCCTTTGTCAAGTTGCTTAGAGTATTAAAGGGATTCTCCAAGACTCCTTGGGTGGAATTTAATAACCCATCTACTCCTGTTTTCTGGCATAGATGGGTACAAATGTGGCACCTCTTTGCCACACACATGCTTCAGACCTACACGACCACAGACAACCTGTGCACAGATATTGCAGTGTTTTTGACAGATCCATGACAGCCTCTGCAACGTTTGTCGTATGTTTCTTTCAAGGGATTCAATCATTAAAAAGCAATTTTTTTTTGTCCCTAACATGTAGGAATAGCCTTAAGAAAGGCTATTCTTCTCCTACCTTTAAATGTCTTCTCCGCACTGCGGTTCGGTAGAAATCCCGGTTTTCTTCTGTATGCAAATGAGTTCTCTCGCAGCACTGGAGGTGGTCCAAATGCTGTAAGAGAACTCTCCAGCAACGCCTCCATTTTCGCCTGGAACGGCCTCTCCCTGTGTCGTCTTCTGGCGCTGGCTTCAAACTCCTGGGCATGCGCAGTCGGCTCTGCCGTAGGGCCTCGGGTTTAGCCGACTGTGCATTCACGCGGTCATTTTCTTGTGGCTGCTTACCCCAGCTTACTGTGTAAGCAGCCACAGGAAAATTGGTGCGGGCATGTGCAGATGGCTCTGCCTGAGGCCCTACGGCAAAGCCGACTGCGCATGCCCAGAAGTTTGAAGCCAGCGCCGGAAGAAGACGCAGGGAGAGGCCGTTCCAGGCGAAGATGGAGGCGGCGCTGTAGAGTTCTCTTGCAGCATTTGGGATGCCCCCAGTGCTGCGAGAGAACTCATTTGCATACAGAAGAAAACCGGGATTTCTTCCAAACGGTGGCGCGGAGAAGACATCTAAAGGTAGGAGAAGAATATCTTTTCTTAAGGCTATTCCTACGTGCTTTTTAATGATTGAATCCCTTTAAGACCACCTGCTGACTCAGTAAATCGCAGGTGACGCTGAAGGCCGTAGAGCTCATTTGCTACATGTATATTATATTGCAGTCATAATTGGTGAGTGCGGTGGGTCTGGGGGTGTACCGCGGCGCTCCTCGCTGATTAGGCTGGAGCTTTAGCTGCGCAGATTCCTCCCGAGACGCCCCTTAGGCAGAGTCTGTTGCCGGTTTCCTCTTCTGCCTTGATAACATCTCCCCCTTAAGGCGCGTATCTAAATATAACCATCATTTACCTGCCGCCGAGCCCTTCCTCCGCAGCTGTCTCCATGTAGTTCGGCGCACGGTCTCCAGCCTCAGCGTAATGAACAGGTGTCTGCCCGCGGGTGCTCACAATTTGTTCTAGTCTAGTTTAAATAAAGTTTTTATTTTTCCGGAGACGCTCGGCTGCACGGTCAGTCTGTATAAGCGATAGACATGAACGAACCGGTTCGCACCAACCCGGATTTGTCCAAATTTTCTAGTGGTTTTTGGTTCGATCTGAAGTGGGTTTCCGAGGACCCTAGAGCACTTCCTATGATGTCACCAACGCGGGGGGGAACGCTAAGGCATGTGATTGGGTCGCTGCAGTCACATGGGGTGCTCTGATGTCATGACACAGAGTCAAAGATTGCAGTGTCATTACATTGGCGCACCCCACGTGGCCGCTGAGGTACGGTTACAGGCCTGAGTGGTGTCCCGGGGCCTCTGACATTACCCAGGAGGCTCGAAGGAGCCCAGGATGCCGCAATGGAGCCCAGGAGAGGTGAGTATAAATGTTCACTATGTGTCTGCCCCTCCCCGGGCCTTCACTTATTATACTCCAGGGTCTATAGAGGTCCCACAATATAAGAGGCCAAATGTGGGTGTCCCACCTCAAAGCAGTTGAACAATCCTCCCGAATATTGGCGAGATTTGTTCCCAAGGAAGCGGTGTGCAGTGAAAGCACACGGACCCCATAGACCATAGGTCCGTGTACTTACCGCGCGGAGTCCGCACGAGTCATGCGGACAGGAAAGTAGTTCATGAAGTATTTTTCTGTCCGCATGGTCTGCTCGGAAAACACACAGACCCCATTATAGTCTATGGGGTCCATGTGCTGTCATACGTTCACCGCTTGCCAATGTGTTCGGTATTCCCCCATGCCGACTCCCCCGAACGTAGATGTGAACCGGGGCTAATAAGCATATCAAAGGGCGTCTTCTGTTGGGGTTAAAAATTCTGACCTGCCCTGTCTGGAAAAGCTGGGTGGTAAATATACCAATGATATATGTGTGTGTCTATATAGTATATCTTTCTACTTCTCGCAGCGTCTACTCTGCTATATCCCTGCCTCTATCTGTATGCCCGTCTATCTCCAGCCCGGTGTTATATATAACCGCCTGTCTCCGGCAGTGCGAGGCCGTGTGTGTGTCGGCATATGAATGTGCGCCATTACACCTGGTCCTCAGGGGCACCGTCTGGTCGAGGATGCAGGCTGGCTCCTCTGATCACCGTCAGGGGGGTATATAAACCGAGTTTGCAAGCCAGACATGAATGTATATAGAGAATAACAATGCAAGGGCAGGCAGGGCATACAATGATCCATGTTATCTATTACCGCTGCTGCGTACAACACGCTATTTCCACCAGCTCCTCCGAGGAAACTTAAGAATTCAAGAAAGCGCCATTGTTTGCATTGTTAGGTGGGTTTTTTTCTTTCCCGTCGGATTCCTAAATGCTAATAATGACCAGCAATTTACCAGGGACGTCTATCATTTAAAGGGACGTGTCTGATATAAAATATAGACATCCAGCTAAAGGTGACTTAGTGGCTACAATTAAAGGGAAAGTGTCGCCAATTTTTTTTGTTCATGAACATGATATGGTTTTCCAAATTAGAACATAATGGCTGCTTTCTTCCAGACACAGCGCCACTCTGTGGGCTG
This sequence comes from Leptodactylus fuscus, assembly GCF_031893055.1. Classification (NCBI taxonomy): domain Eukaryota; kingdom Metazoa; phylum Chordata; class Amphibia; order Anura; family Leptodactylidae; genus Leptodactylus; species Leptodactylus fuscus. The sequence goes on along the minus strand of NC_134272.1, from coordinate 12,424,957 downwards.
TGTCTGTTATTGCAGTATTCGCTTGAATAAGGTTAAACTGCAGTACCAGATGCAACCTATGGACAGGAGTGGCGCTGTTTTTGGAAGAAAGCAGCCATGTTTCCTATTCCTATGAAGTGTAGGCTTCAGGGAATGTGAAGATCTTCTGTAATGACTTATTCCCTGTAATGTTGTATTGATTCTGCCTTGGCGCAGAAATATGATGTATATTGTATTAAGCGGGGTATAATTTCTCGATCTATATGCATATGTCTCTGCCGCGTATGGAAGCCGTATCATTCTTCCATCTAGGCCGAGCGTTACACGACGTGGATGATGTGCAACCGTCATTTATGAAAGGCGAATCGACGCTTTATTGCAGGCATTCAGGGGTTAATCCATTTTTTGTACCGTGATCTGGAGAAAAAGTGACATTTACATTTGGCGAAGATCAATAGAGCGCAGCGGCCGGGTGTAATTAATCATTCATAGGGGGCCCCGTGACGGGTGTTTATTCTGTCTGTGGTGAAGGTATCAATATGGGAGAAGTATGGATAGAGAAATGTCACAGCAGTGTGAGGCCCCGGAACATAGACTCAGATCTCTACCCAATGTCATGTCAGCCCCAACCCCCCACATAATGTTTATACATAATAATATCTGCGGAGGGGGAAGGCGAGAGACTGTCAGACAGCAGCGGATCCACAAGAAGAGCAGAAGAAACAGCAACGGCTCCAATGAGCTTCCTGCAAGAGCGACCACCCAACAGAATCTTGTAGACAAAGAGCCATTATGTGTATAGACAGGTAGTGTGATCATCATAGGGGGTGACCGACAAGGTTAGCATTACTGACCCTGTATTATACTCCAGAGCTGCGCTCATTATTCTGCTGGTACAGTCACTGTGTACATACATTACATTACTTATCCTGTATTATACTCCAGAGCTGCGCTCACTATTCTGCTGGTGCAGTCACTGTGTACATACATTACATTACTTATCCTGTATTATACTCCAGAGCTGCGCTCACTATTCTGCTGGTGCAGTCACTGTGTACATACATTACTTATCCTGTATTATACTCCAGAGCTGCGCTCACTATTCTGCTGGTGCAGTCACTGTGTACATACATTACATTAATTATCCTGTATTATACTCCAGAGCTGCGCTCACTATTCTGCTGGTGCAGTCACTGTGTACATACATTACATTACTTATCCTGTATTATACTCCAGTTCTGTGCTCACTATTCTGCTGGTGCAGTCACTGTGTACATACATTACATTACTTATCCTGTATTATACTCCAGAGCTGCGCTCACTATTCTGCTGGTACAGTCACTGTGTACATACATTACTTATCCTGTATTATACTCCAGAGCTGCGCTCACTACTCTGCTGGTACAGTCACTGTGTACATACATTACATTACTTATCTTGTATTATACTCCAGAGCTGCGCTCACTATTCTGCTGGTACAGTCACTGTGTACATACATTACATTACTTATCCTGTATTATACTCCAGAGCTGCTCTCATTATTCTGCTGGTACAGTCACTGTGTACATACATTACATTACTTATCCTGTATTATACTCCAGAGCTGCGCTCACTATTCTGCTGGTGCAGTCACTGTGTACATACATTACTTATCCTGTATTATACTCCAGAGCTGCGCTCACTATTCTGCTGGTACAGTCACTGTGTACATACATTACATTACTTATCCTGTATTATACTCCAGTTCTGTGCTCACTATTCTGCTGGTGCAGTCACTGTGTACATACATTACTTATCCTGTATTATACTCCAGAGCTGCGCTCACTATTCTGCTGGTGCAGTCACTGTGTACATACATTACTTTACTTATCCTGTATTATACTCCAGAGCTGCGCTCACTATTCTGCTGGTGCAGTCACTGTGTACATACATTACATTACTTATCCTGTATTATACTCCAGAGCTGCACTCACTATTCTGCTGGTACAGTCACTGTGTACATACATTACATTACTTATCCTGTATTATACCCCAGAGCTGCACTCACTATTCTGCTGGTGCAGTCACTGTGTACATACATTACATTACTTATCCTGTATTATACCCCAGAGCTGCACTCACTATTCTGCCGGTACAGTCACTGTGTACATACATTACATTAATTATCCTGTATTATACTCCAGAGCTGCGCTCACTATTCTGCTGGTACAGTCACTGTGTACATACATTACATTACTTATCCTGTATTATACTCCAGTTCTGTGCTCACTATTCTGCTGGTGCAGTCACTGTGTACATACATTACATTAATTATCCTGTATTATACTCCAGAGCTGCGCTCACTATTCTGCTGGTACAGTCACTGTGTACATACATTACATTACTTATCCTGTATTATACTCCAGAGCTGCGCTCACTATTCTGCTGGTACAGTCACTGTGTACATACATTACATTACTTATCCTGTATTATACTCCAGAGCTGCGCCCACTATTCTGCTGGTGCAGTCACTGTGTACATACATTACATTACTTATCCTGTATTATACTCCAGAGCTGCGCTCACTATTCTGCTGGTACAGTCACTGTGTACATACATTACATTACTTATCCTGTATTATACTCCAGAGCTGCGCTCACTATTCTGCTGGTGCAGTCACTGTGTACATACATTACATTACTTATCCTGTATTATACTCCAGAGCTGCGCTCACTATTCTGCTGGTGCAGTCACTGTGTACATACATTACTTATCCTGTATTATACTCCAGAGCTGCACTCACTATTCTGCTGGTACAGTCACTGTGTACATACATTACATTACTTATCCTGTATTATACTCCAGAGCTGCGCTCACTATTCTGCTGGTGCAGTCACTGTGTACATACATTACATTACTTATCCTGTATTATACTCCAGAGCTGCGCTCACTATTCTGCTGGTACAGTCGCTGTGTACATACATTACATTACTTATCCTGTATTATACTCCAGAGCTGCGCTCACTATTCTGCTGGTACAGTCGCTGTGTACATACATTACATTACTTATCCTGTATTATACTCCAGAGCTGCGCTCACTATTCTGCTGGTACAGTCACTGTGTACATACATTACATTACTTATCCTGTATTATACTCCAGAGCTGCGCTCACTATTCTGCTGGTGCAGTCACTGTGTACATACATTACTTATCCTGTATTATACTCCAGAGCTGCGCTCACTATTCTGCTGGTGCAGTCACTGTGTACATACATTACATTACTTCCCCTGTCCTGATCCTCCCCCCTCCCCCTCCTGTTGGTCGGTGCCCCCCACGTTATGACCGCTGTTGTAATGATGGAGAATTTGTTGGGTTTTGTGTGATTTTCTCAGTCTGACGAGTATTTGGATGTGTTACATTTTCACCAGCTCACGTGTTAATTGTGTAAATGAAATAACAGGGCGCACATGCCCCCCCCCCCCATGTCTCTAGTCTTACACACGGGATATACTGTTCTCATTTACATGTACCATGTTAACTATCGCTTGTCCGCGCCTCTGTCTCCGTTCCTGTTATGCTTTGCTGTCATTTCTTTCGGCATCTTGACGATCAGATATTCGGGCACATCTAATTTTTGTACACAGCTTGTTCCTTGGCTATGACTTGATTATTTTGGGGTGTAATTGCGATATTACCTGTAAAGTCGTGTGACCAATGAAGAAGCGAATTGTAATACCCACCATCCTTCTGTTGTTCCTCCTGGAAATGTATGAATAAATTGACATCTGGGTGTTACCATTTTCTTGATACTGTCAGCCCTGAATAAGCAATGTCATACTCTATAGGCACGCCTGCTATTTAAAATGGGAAATGGCAACGCCGAGTTGTCAATTTTTTTCTACACTTCCAGGAGGAGTAACAGAGGCACAACACAGAGGTTCCCCATCACCAGTTGCCACCATATTGAATAATTCACCACTGGGCGTCTTCCAAACTTTTCAACATCTTAATTGTGAAGGCTCTTGGCCCAAGACACCATAATTGTATTTTTTTAGACTAATTTTTGGACCAAAAAATTATGAAATTCACCCAAGATAGAAAACCAAACCTTAGGATATGGAATCCTGTGGACCAGACCATTACACGACCCATCAATGTAGGACAACTTTCTTTACTAAACAGCGCCCCACCTGACTGAGCTGCAATACCACACACCACCTTTGTACAGGGGAGGCGCTGTTTTTGTAACCCTGCAGATCCCCTCTCATGCAGTGAGGAGCGGAGGGCTCATCCATGCTGTCTGTATTACAGCCTTCCATTACGTGTGATGCTCCAATCCCTCGTATACTTTACGGCGCTCTATAACACTTTGGTATTGGAGCGGTAATTACCGTTATGGCAGCGGCTCATGGTATTGGGCCTCTCTAGCATAATATATGGACAATTTACAGTCGGGACACAGATTGTTACGCTCCGCTATATATAAGCAGTTATGCTCGGGTAAATCAGGGGAGATGAAAAGCATCCATAACTCTGCCGGCAGCTCCAAAACCATGCGGCAGCCTTATAGGAGATCCCCTGGTAACTCTGCAAAACCTCTCCGGAAACTGCATCGTAACAAGAACTCTAGCTATATAGGGGGCAAAGAAAAGGGGTATAGTAGGGGTACTCAAGGCGCACTTACCTGGGTCTATGGTAGGGGTACTCAGGGCCCACTTATCTGGATCTATGATAGGGGTACTAAGGGCGCACTTACCTGGGTCTATGGTAGGGATACTCAGGGCGCACTTATCTGGATCTATGATAGGGGTACTCAGGGCGCACTTACCTGGGTCTATGGTAGGGGTACTCAGGGCGCACTTATCTGGGTCTATGGTAGGGGTACTCAGGGCGCACTTACCTGGCTCTATGATAGGGGTACTCAGGGCACACTTACCTGGCTCTATGGTAGGGGTACTCAGGGCGCACTTACTTGGGTCTATGATAGGGGTACTCAGGGCACACTTACCTGGCTCTATGGTAGGGGTACTCAGGGCGCACTTACTTGGGTCTATGATAGGGGTACTCAGGGCGCACTTATCTGGATCTATGATAGGGGTACTCAGGGCGCACTTACCTGGGTCTATGGTAGGGGTACTCAGGGCGCACTTATCTGGGTCTATGGTAGGGGTACTCAGGGCGCACTTACCTGGGTCTATGATAGGGGTACTCAGGGCACACTTACCTGGGTCTATGGTAGGGGTACTCAGGGCGCACTTACCTGGGTCTATGGTAGGGGTACTCAGGGCGCACTTACCTGGGTCTATGGTAGGGGTACTCAGGGCGCACTTACCTGGGTCTATGGTAGGGGTACTCAGGGCGCACTTACCTGGGTCTATGGTAGGGGTACTCAGGGCGCACTTACCTGGGTCTATGGTAGGGGTACTCAGGGCGCACTTACCTGGGTCTATGGTAGGGGTACTCAAGGCGCACTTACCTGGGTCTATGGTAGGGGTACTCAGGGCCCACTTATCTGGATCTATGATAGGGGTACTAAGGGCGCACTTACCTGGGTCTATGGTAGGGATACTCAGGGCGCACTTATCTGGATCTATGATAGGGGTACTCAGGGCGCACTTACCTGGGTCTATGGTAGGGGTACTCAGGGCGCACTTATCTGGGTCTATGGTAGGGGTACTCAGGGCGCACTTACCTGGCTCTATGATAGGGGTACTCAGGGCACACTTACCTGGCTCTATGGTAGGGGTACTCAGGGCGCACTTACTTGGGTCTATGATAGGGGTACTCAGGGCACACTTACCTGGCTCTATGGTAGGGGTACTCAGGGCGCACTTACTTGGGTCTATGATAGGGGTACTCAGGGCGCACTTATCTGGATCTATGATAGGGGTACTCAGGGCGCACTTACCTGGGTCTATGGTAGGGGTACTCAGGGCGCACTTATCTGGGTCTATGGTAGGGGTACTCAGGGCGCACTTACCTGGGTCTATGATAGGGGTACTCAGGGCACACTTACCTGGGTCTATGGTAGGGGTACTCAGGGCGCACTTACCTGGGTCTATGGTAGGGGTACTCAGGGCGCACTTACCTGGGTCTATGGTAGGGGTACTCAGGGCGCACTTACCTGGGTCTATGGTAGGGGTACTCAGGGCGCACTTACCTGGGTCTATGGTAGGGGTACTCAGGGCGCACTTACCTGGGTCTATGGTAGGGGTACTCAGGGCGCACTTACCTGGGTCTATGGTAGGGGTACTCAAGGCGCACTTACCTGGGTCTATGGTAGGGGTACTCAGGGCCCACTTATCTGGATCTATGATAGGGGTACTCAGGGCGCACTTACCTGGGTCTATGATAGGGGTACTCAGGGCGCACTTATCTGGATCTATGATAGGGGTACTCAGGGCGCACTTACCTGGCTCTATGATAGGGGTACTCAGGGCACACTTACCTGGGTCTATGATAGGGGTACTCAGGGCGCACTTATCTGGATCTATGATAGGGGTACTCAGGGCGCACTTACCTGGGTCTATGATAGGGGTACTCAGGGCGCACTTATCTGGATCTATGATAGGGGTACTCAGGGCACACTTACCTGGCTCTATGGTAGGGGTACTCAGGGCGCACTTACTTGGGTCTATGATAGGGGTACTCAGGGCACACTTACCTGGCTCTATGGTAGGGGTACTCAGGGCGCACTTACTTGGGTCTATGATAGGGGTACTCAGGGCGCACTTATCTGGATCTATGATAGGGGTACTCAGGGCGCACTTACCTGGGTCTATGGTAGGGGTACTCAGGGCGCACTTACCTGGGTCTATGGTAGGGGTACTCAGGGCGCACTTACCTGGCTCTATGATAGGGGTACTCAGGGCGCACTTATCTGGATCTATGATAGGGGTACTCAGGGCGCACTTATCTGGATCTATGATAGGGGTACTCAGGGCGCACTTACCTGGGTCTATGGTAGGGGTACTCAGGGCGCACTTATCTGGGTCTATGGTAGGGGTACTCAGGGAGCACTTATCTGGATCTATGATAGGGGTACTCAGGGCGCACTTATCTGGATCTATGATAGGGGTACTCAGGGCGCACTTACCTGGGTCTATGGTAGGGGTACTCAGGGCGCACTTATCTGGGTCTATGGTAGGGGTACTCAGGGCGCACTTACCTGGCTCTATGATAGGGGTACTCAGGGCACACTTACCTGGCTCTATGGTAGGGGTACTCAGGGCGCACTTACTTGGGTCTATGATAGGGGTACTCAGGGCACACTTACCTGGCTCTATGGTAGGGGTACTCAGGGCGCACTTACTTGGGTCTATGATAGGGGTACTCAGGGCGCACTTATCTGGATCTATGATAGGGGTACTCAGGGCGCACTTACCTGGGTCTATGGTAGGGGTACTCAGGGCGCACTTATCTGGGTCTATGGTAGGGGTACTCAGGGCGCACTTACCTGGGTCTATGGTAGGGGTACTCAGGGCGCACTTACCTGGGTCTATGATAGGGGTACTCAGGGCACACTTACCTGGGTCTATGGTAGGGGTACTCAGGGCGCACTTACCTGGGTCTATGGTAGGGGTACTCAGGGCGCACTTACCTGGGTCTATGGTAGGGGTACTCAGGGCGCACTTACCTGGGTCTATGGTAGGGGTACTCAGGGCGCACTTACCTGGGTCTATGGTAGGGGTACTCAGGGCGCACTTACCTGGGTCTATGGTAGGGGTACTCAGGGCGCACTTACCTGGGTCTATGGTAGGGGTACTCAGGGCGCACTTACCTGGCTCTATGATAGGGGTACTCAGGGCGCACTTACCTGGGTCTATGGTAGGGGTACTCAGGGCGCACTTACCTGGCTCTATGATAGGGGTACTCAGGGCACACTTATCTGGGTCTATGGTAGGGGTACTCAGGGCGCACTTACCTGGGTCTATGATAGGGGTACTCAGGGCACACTTACCTGGCTCTATGGTAGGGGTACTCAGGGCGCACTTACCTGGATCTATGATAGGGGTACTCAGGGCGCACTTACCTGGGTCTATGGTAGGGGTACTCAGGGCGCACTTACCTGGATCTATGATAGGGGTACTCAGGGCGCACTTATCTGGGTCTATGGTAGTGGTACTCAGGGCGCACTTATCTGGATGTATAGTGAAAGCTCCTTCCCAATCCTGGACGCCGTCGTCTCTGTAGCGTTGTCTGAACCATATGATATATTTTTCGGCATTTCCACAAAGTCCTCGGCTATATTTAGCTGCCGGTGAACCCGGTGACAACTGATAGAGAGACATTAAGCAGTGGCGCTGTCACCTCACCTTCTCTGGGGGCGCAGCGGATTAGGAGCCCTGTAGAGACCTCACCGCAGGCAGAGGTGACAGGCTTCTTGTCTACCCCGAAAGCAAACGAATATGACAAGTAACAAGTGGATTATGGTGACCTGCGGCCCAGGCTGTCACTGAGTCCTCTCTCATCATGACACCAGACCCCGGTCACTACTAGTCCCAGACATTTACATTTCTATTACTTATTCCTACATACCTTGTAGAAAGACAGATTTAGGGTAGAGCTCTATATACTGTAGAGTACAGCTCATCTGTATACCCCAGCTATAGAGTACAGCTCACCTGTATACCCGACACAGAGAGTACAGCTCATGTGTAATTTCAGATTACCAGTATACAGTGCAGTGTTCTACATTCAGACTCCCTGTATACAGTGCAGTATCCTACATTCATACTCCCTGTATACAGTTCAGCATCCTAAATTCAGACTCCCTGTATACAGTGCAGTATCCTACATCCAGACTCCCTGTATACAGTGCGGTATTCTACATTCAGACTCCTTGTATACAGTGCAGTATCCTAAATTCAGACTCCCTGTATACAGTGCAGTATCCTAAATTCAGACTCCCTGTATACAGTGTGGTATCCTACATTCAGACTCCCTGTATACAGTGCAGTATCCTACATTCAGACTCCCTGTATACAGTGCAGTATCCTACATTCAGACTCCCTGTATACAGTGCAGTATCCTACATTCAGACTCCTTGTATAAAGTGCAGTATCCTACATTCAGACTCCCTGTATACAGTGCAGTATTCTACATTCAGACTCCCTGTATACAGTGCAGTATCCTACATTCAGACTCCTTGTATACAGTGCAGTATCCTACATTCAGACTCCCTGTATACAGTGCAGTATTCTACATTCAGACTCCCTGTATACAGTGCAGTATCCTACATTCATACTCCCTGTATACAGTTCAGCATCCTAAATTCAGACTCCCTGTATACAGTGCAGTATCCTACATCCAGACTCCCTGTAAACAGTGTGGTATCCTAAATCAAACTCACTGTATACAGTGCGGTATTCTACATTCAGACTCCTTGTATACAGTGCAGTATCCTAAATTCAGACTCCCTGTATACAGTGCAGTATCCTAAATTCAGACTCCCTGTATACAGTGTGGTATCCTACATTCAGACTCCCTGTATACAGTGCAGTATCCTACATTCAGACTCCCTGTATACAGTGCAGTATCCTACATTTAGACTCCCTGTATAAAGTGCAGTATCCTACATTCAGACTCCCTGTATACAGTGCAGTATCCTACATTCAGACTCCCTGTATACAGTGCAGTATCCTACATTCAGACTCCCTGTATACAGTGCAGTATCCTACATTCAGACTCCTTGTATACAGTGCAGTATCCTACATTCAGACTCCCTGTATACAATGCAGTATCCTACATTCAGACTATCTTGTATACAGTGCAGTATCCTGTATACAGTGCAGTGTCCTGCATTCAGACTCCCTGTATACAGTGCAGTGTCCTACATTCAGACTCCCTGTATACAGTGCAGTATCCTACATCTAGACTCCCTGTATACAGTGCAGTATCCTACATTCAGACTCCCTGTATACAGTGCAGTATCCTACATTCAGACTCCCTGTATACAGTGCAGTATCCTACATTCAGACTCCTTGTATACAGTGCAGTATCCTACATTCAGACTCCCTGTATACAATGCAGTATCCTACATTCAGACTATCTTGTATACAGTGCAGTATCCTGTATACAGTGCAGTGTCCTGCATTCAGACTCCCTGTATACAGTGCAGTGTCCTACATTCAGACTCCCTGTATACAGTGCAGTATCCTACATCTAGACTCCCTGTATACAGTGCAGTATCCTACATTCAGACTCCCTGTATACAGTGCAGTATCCTACATTCAGACTCCTTGTATACAGTGCAGTATCCTACATCTAGACTCCCTGTATACAGTGCAGTATCCTACATTCAGACTCCCTGTATACAGTGCAGTATCCTACATTCAGACTCCTTGTATACAGTGCAGTATCCTACATCTAGACTCCCTGTATACAGTGCAGTATCCTACATTCAGACTCCCTGTATACAGTGCAGTATCCTACATTCAGACTCCCTGTATACAGTGCAGTGTCCTACATCCAGACTCCCTGTATACAGTGCAGTATCCTACATTCGGACTACCATAAAATAGATTATAATCTCCTTCAAAGTATGAGATTTGAGCTCTTAATTTCTTCCCTATTTCTTTCAGCGTTTAGTATGACTAATATTTTTTCTCTTCTTTAAAGATGTATTCACTCTTTGAGAAGCATATTATTCAGTGACAGTGCGGAGCCGTACGCCCAGCCGGGTGACAATCCATCATCCTAAAGTGCAGTAATTGGAAGGAGAACCTTGTCACAACAAGCCGCTAGAATAAGAACTAAGAGGCCGACAAGTTCTTATCTGAGTCCTTACTGCCACCTAATGGAATTCCTTGCACATAGCATCCAGAAACTAGAATGTAATATCTTGGTAGTATTGAACAGAGGATTTATTTCTAAAATATTCTCTAAAAGGAGGACACGGCGGCCATTATACAGGTGTCTCCGTCCTTATGTCAGCTCAAATTTGGTTAAAGACTCCAGTTTTCATGTAATTAATTCAATAAAATATCACTACATGGTAACAAAACCCTTGACAAACTGCAATTCACAACACAACCACTGGGTGGCGACACATAGACACATGTAGGATAACACTTTGTGACATAATATCACAAAACAATATAGTCTTGATGAGATGATGATCTCATGATACATCGCAGGATACCAGAGCATCGAGGACAGGTGAGTATGAGGTTTTTTATTTTTTTTCACTACCGTGGGCTGATTTAATAGTTAAAGGGGTGGTCCATTTCTGCCTGGACAACCCCTTTAAGGATGATCATCCATTAGCCATAGACAATAATTATTATGATATGTTAAAAATAGCTCTACATATAATATAGAATGATGAGCGAGGGTAAGTGATAACATGCTAGCTGCCTACTGCCACCACTAGGGGGTGCTTATTGTACACGCTTTTATTATTCAGTGTATACAGTAAGCTCCACTATGATATGACATGACTTATGCCATCTTTTTCACCCTAATGTTACCTTCTCCGAGATGTGTGACCACCCCAGCCCATGTATATAACATAAGCCCCTAACATAATATCTCATCTCTTGTATTTGCAGGCCTGGCTGACAGAGATACATGAATACGCGCAAAAAGACGTGGTCATCATGCTTCTCGGGAACAAGGTGAGGAGACAATCCGAGATGAAGTAAGGTCACATGTCGTATATTTGTCCTTTAATTAATTTATTACATTTTTTAAAATATTTTTTAATAATATTTGCACAGCGGTCACTGCTGTATTTTCTAATACAGAGCTCCAAATCTTCAACATAGATATAGAATTCATTGCAATAAAAATTCCTCCACTAGGGGGAGCTTATTACATATCATTTCAGTCATATGTGTATGCAGTCATCGTCTTAGCTCCCTCTAGTGGTGGCTTAGGGCAGACAAAGTATCACTCTATGGGGGAAATTTATCATGAGGGGAATCTTTAAAGGGATTCTACCACTAAATCGCTATTTTTTTCTGCTTTAGACGTCGGAATAGCCTTTAGAAAGGCTACTTGTCTCTTACCTTTAGACGTGGTCTCCGCTGCGCCGTTCCTTAGAAATACCGGTTTTTACCATTATGCTAATGAGTTCTCTCGCAGCAATGGGGGCGGGCCCCAGCGCTCAAACGGCAATGGGGGTGTCCCCACTGCTGCCAGAGATCTCTCTCCAGCTGCATCCTCCCCTTCTCTGTCGTCTTCCTTCTTCGTCAGCTCCAACGCCTGCGCAGTCGGCTCTGCCAGTGAGACACTAGTAGAGCCGACTGTGCATGCCACCCGGCGGCCAATTTTTTGTTCGACGTAGACTTAGAGGAGCGTACTGCGCATGCGCCCAATTGCGGCCTCGAAAATATGGCCGCCATGCTCTACGAGTGTCTCGCTGACAGAGCCGACTGTATAGGCGTCGGAGCTGACGCTGAAGGAAGACAACGAGAGAAGGGGAGGATGCAACCGAAGAAGGAGGCGTCGCTGGAGAGAATTCTCTGGCAGCAGTGGGAACGCCCTCATCGCCGTTTGAGCGCTGGGCCCCGCCCCCATTGCTGCGAGAGAACTCATTAGCATACCGGTAAAAAACTTTATTTCTAAGGAACACTACCGCGGAGACCACGTCTAAAAGTATGAGATGAATAGCCTTTCTAAAGGCTATTCCGACGTCTAAAGCAGAAAAAATAGCGATTTAGTGGTAGAATCCCTTTAAAATCCGTTTTCCTGGGCTCTGGCTGTGCACAGACCCAGTGCAGACTTATGTGTCTCCACGGTAGCAGACTGCAAACCAATCCTGTGCAGTCTGATCCTGCAGTCGTAAGCAGAAGTATCACAGGATCAGACTACACAGGATTTGTTTGCAGACACATAGCTCTGCACTGGAGCTGTAAACACAAAAACAATTGTATCCTTGGAAACGGTTTGCAAAATTGTTTCCCTTTTGATACCTTTAGATGCATCAAAGCAATAAAAAAAAGGTCGGTCAATATCGTTAGCTAATAAAAATCACCCGTTTGACCTTAATCCTGCCCCCGTCACGTCGCCCGCCCTGTTACGGGTTCGCCCGGCTCCTGCTGTAGAAGACTTTAGCTCCTGTTAAATATTCATCAGTTACTTGAAAGCTGGCAATGCATAAAACATGTGTTCACACTCCGCACAGGGGCACGGCCGCAATTCTGACTTGTAAACTGAAATTCTGGTCCACAGAACAATTCCAGCGCGTAATGCAGGAGGTGGAGGGCGGGGGGGGGGGGGCGCTGTATACGTCAGCCTGTCCTGTAGTGACCCCAAATACTCTTCTTACAGGTGGACTCCACCCATGAACGCGTGGTCAAGATCGAAGACGGAGAGCGGCTGGCAAAGGTGAGATCAGGACATGCCATCCAATCCATTACAGCTTCTGCGGTCACCCAGCTTTCCCAGAGCCCTGAAATGCAAATCTGCTATTTTTGTAATACAGCAGCCGTGCAGGATTCGCGGAGAGCGGGATGACCCTAGTAGGGGCTGGAATGTAATTGTAGGCAACCAGTTTTCTCAGATAGATTTTATTAAGATCTAGATGGACAAGGGCAACTTTTGTTTATAGTATCTGGATTTGGGGGGGGATTTGCCCTTTACAACTGGCATGTGATTGGCAAGGGCAGTAACACCGCTCCTCCTCTGTGTTATTCTCTATATAAATGCCTCGGTGTCCTGGCAAAAGGTAAAATTAGGATTTTTTTTTTTAGTTTTATTGTAGCACAGAACAACAGTGCCCCCTAGTGGCAGCCAGGCCAACTAACACGTCCAAGCCATTTGCATCCTATAAGCCTTGTGCAACCATTGGGGCCCGGTAGTGTCATATCTCTCGTTTATGGCAGAATAGTAGCATTTTTCGTGTTCTTTTTTTTGTTTTTGACAATGACATTTCACTGGTGCCTTGCAGGAATACGGGGTGCCGTTTATGGAGACCAGTGCCAAGAGTGGACTGAATGTGGAATTGGCGTTTACAGCTATTGCAAAGTAAGTTGGGCCCAGTTGAGACCGTATACTGTATTAGGACCACCCACCCCTGGATTAGGCGTAGAGGAAAGCTGCTCCTTGCAGGGGCTCTCGTCTCTGGCTTGCAAGGAGGGGAATCCATGAAACCTCCATGTAAGGCAAACAGAGGTACAGGAGAGCCCCCTGCATACAGATGGAGCACAATCCAGGGGTGGTGTATAAGCCCCTATGTCTGAGTCTGCTCCATCCTGACCAGTCGTTCACAAGGACTCAGTACCCCCCTCTGATTTGGCAATGCCAAAGCCTTTTTGTATTGTATTGGTCTCATGTCTGTTCTTCATTGGCTTTGGACCATTGCAGACTGATCCCAAGCTAACATTTTCCCATTGCCCTCAGGGAACTCAAGCACCGGTCCATGAAGCTTCCCAACGAGCCGAAGTTTAAACTCCACGACTACGTCAAGAAGGAAGTAAAGGGTTCGGGCTGCTGTAAATCCTGATTTGCCCACCGCCATGGAGGACCCCATCCTCCTACTGGGTTATCTGTACAAAGACTGATGAGAACATTCAGCGTCTCCACAAGGGGGTGCCCAGGAGCTCCGCAGCACAGCCCACCCCCCATCACTGTGGACAAGCATTCTCTGTCTGTGCATGTCTGTGTTTATATCTGTGAGGGTAGCAAAACTGATGTGTTATACAAAAGGACACCTAAATCTCAAGGGCCTGAGCCCTGCACCTATGTCTATACCCCCAATATAGGGGAGCAGGGGCCTCAATATTTAGTAACATCCCCACCTTTGAGCATGCATCAGTGTATACGACACAGTGCAGTTATATATCTGGCTATCTGAGGTGTCTACAAGGAACTGAGGAACTCATAATGAATGTAATATATGGGGAGGGGTCTGCCTCACACCATGCACTGACATGATAATCAGGGATCAGTTGCTCATGCTTGCTAGGAATCCTCTCGTGTAAGTCAGCGCCAAGCACAGGTCACCCTCGTCCATGGAAGGTTTAGCTGTCCTTTTGATCTGTACATTTGCAGCTGAGCTTCAAGCATTTTATATTTTGGTATATTAGCAGGTCCTGTGTGACGTCCCCACCACCCATCCAGACACCGCAGCCATTAGCACCTGCATGAACATCATTGCTGATATCCATCATCTGCATTCGGCAAAGGGCTGCATCATAGGCACTGCTCAAGGCGACGGGGTACATGGTGGTCAAGTCTGTGCAACATCCACATAAACCTTATACCCCCTCCCCCCCACGACCAGTGCAAGAGTCATTGGTCTGGAGACATCTCCAAGACTAATGCCACGTACACAGGTTGGCGTGCAAGTGTCTGCACTCATTACATTCCCCCCTCCCCTGCCTTGTAGTGCCACCATTTTTATGACTATAGCTCAATGTTCACTGTATGATTTTGTAAGATTTAAGAAAATAAAGAGTCAAGCTTGAACTGAAGAAATTTATTCCAGCGTTACACAAGATGGAGACTTCACAGTCACAGCCATGAACTATAACAACATGTCCTGTCGTCTTCTGCTTCTTCCTAAGGAGAGAAAGTGAAGACTGGTCAGCGTCAGTTCTGGATCTACGGTCAGACTAGATCTACAGGGAAGAGAAGCCTCAGATATGAAGGATCAGCACTGAAGTGCTCAGATGAGGTGTCAGAAAGGGGTTATAATCAGCGGCTCCGGCTAACCATAGGATATAGGGCCGCAGTGTTCGGGCCATTACCTTCTGTAATAGCTGTCCTTGTCTGCTGCGATCCAAGCACCTATGGAGGGGGAACAGAAGTCTTACATCAGACAAAGTCTTGAGGGCAGTCACGTTTACACAAGTCTTCAGCAGCAATCTAATCTAACAAGATTAGCCTTCAATAGATTAAGACACTGTTCACAAAGGGGTTATCAGAGATTAGATAACGTGTCTGTTTTTACAATAACAGCGCCAATCTTGTGTAGTGGCTGCATCTGGTACTGCAGCTCATATCAATTCCTTGGCAGGCCAAGTCTGGGAAATATAGCTGATCTTAAGATACCCCATTAATACCAGGGTGGCATTATACCGCAAAGCATCCACAATGCCCAACAGATCAGCTTGTGCAACATGCCATGAAGATCAGACTACTACTATCTAGAATATTCCTATGGCTGTAGTCCAGAGATTAAATATGGCAGCAGAATACACAATGACCTCAGATTTTAGCTGTGAAGAGCCTCAGATTTAGCAGATCAGCAAAGACTTGCTCAGATGAGGTGTCAGAAAGTTTAAGGTTTATCATCACTGGCTCTATACAAAAGTTACCGACAAAAGACCCTCAAGACCATCCCCCCATTACCTTTACTGGGCCTGATCAGACCTCCTGCAGATATGGCCACCACCTGTAAGAAAAGAGGAGACAGTCAGCAATGATCACCTGACCTGGACCTCACTTTGGTTTGTACGCCAGGCAACTTCAACACCCCAAGACAGGTCTAAGGGGAGATACGGACTACACAGTACCATTTACACACCCAGTCCCCCCACCCCAAGTATTCTATGGCAGGGAGGAAAGGGATTGGAGTGTTACAGTAGGCGACGAACAGTGTGTGGTTATATACTGTAAAGAGAGAAAACACCTCAGTTCCACTACAATGGCTGCAGCACACCCATCAATATATGAGGACACTATCGTCTGGTTTAACATTTACTTTGTGTACTCAGCTTTTACTAGTTACATATCACTAAGCACACAGACTTAGCTATAGAGATTATAGGGCTGTGCTACCACTACAGGAAACCGGGCACAAATGCAGCTACGACCGGACAGCACCACATATAGCGATCACCATACATAGTAACTACAGCTACCAGGCCAACTACAGAATTCTGACCTCGTAACAAGCACTAAAGCCATATTCACACTATACTCAGTCCAAGATTTGTCTTCCCACTGGGCGAGTTATTGACTTGCATGTCAGATGTATGCTATGCCCCTGGGCTGGGGTGATATGCTGGATCTGGTGACAGTAACCTATCTATCTGCAGTGCTGGGGTGATATGCTGGGTCTGGTGACAGTAACCTATCTATCTGCAGGGCTGGGGTGATATACTGGGTCTGGTGACAGTAACCTATCTATCTGCAGGGCTGGGGTGATATACTGGGTCTGGTGACAGTAACCTATCTATCTGCAGTGCTGGGCTGATATGCTGGTTCTGGTGACAGTAACCTATCTGCAGGACTGGGGTGATATGGTGGGTCTGGTGACAGTAACCTATCTATCTGCAGGGCTGGGGTGATATGCTGGTTCTGGTGACAGTAACCTATCTATCTGCAGGGCTGGGCTGATATGCTGGTTCTGGTGACAGTAACCTATCTATCTGCAGGGCTGGGCTGATATGCTGGATCTGGTGACAGTAACCTATCTATCTGCAGTGCTGGGGTGATATGCTGGTTCTGGTGACAGTAACCTATCTGCAGGACTGGGGTGATATGGTGGGTCTGGTGACAGTAACCTATCTATCTGCAGGGCTGGGGTGATATGCTGGTTCTGGTGACAGTAACCTATCTATCTGCAGTGCTGGGCTGATATGCTGGTTCTGGTGACAGTAACCTATCTATCTGCAGTGCTGGGCTGATATGCTGGTTCTGGTGACAGTAACCTATCTATCTGCAGGGCTGGGCTGATATGCTGGGTCTGGTGACAGTAACCTATCTATCTGCAGTGCTGGGCTGATATGCTGGGTCTGGTGACAGTAACCTATCTATCTGCAGTGCTGGGGTGATATGCTGGGTCTGGTGACAGTAACCTATCTATCTGCAGGACTGGGGTGATATGCTGGTACTGGTGACAGTAACCTATCTATCTGCAGGGCTGGGGTGATATGCTGGGTCTGGTGACAGTAACCTATCTATCTGCAGGGCTGGGGTGATATGCTGGGTCTGGTGACAGTAACCTATCTATCTGCAGGGCTGGGGT